>NC_031473.1:3503633-3615686 GCF_000006565.2 Toxoplasma gondii ME49
GACCCAGCAGAAGCGAGCGTCAGAAAGAAATACACGAAGTCGCAGCAGTGGAACGTAAAGCGGCAGAGCCACCGTAGTAGACGCGAGAGGAGCTCCCTTCCAAGGCCTCACGTCGACACAGGAGCTGAAAACAGACGTCACTCTGTTGACGCATGGACGCGAGAGAGATCTCATCTGTACAGGAACACAGGGGGAGTGAGGAAGCCTCAGACGCGAGGTTGAAAGGCCGGCGCAAAGGCGCATGGTCGTGAAGCTGACTGACGAAATTGTTTAGAAAGGAAGACACTCACGCACCGGCTGCAGAGAATCGAAACGCAAATTCTCACTGAGAAACATTCCTTTCGCGCCATCCTGTAGAAAGGAGACAAACGAACGCAGAGATGTCAGCCTGTCACGAACGCGTTGTGAAAGGGAATTGCTTCTCCTTGCCTCTCGATCTCAGGGAAGAGAGTTCGGCTTCCGAACCAGCGGAAAACGTCCAAGGACGAGTTGCGAGAGGCTTCGAAGGAACTGGCGAGAAGACGAGAGTCCGAACTCCTGTCTCTGCAGAGTTCGTCTTCCTCTGTGCCGAGGCGCGAGAGTTCGCGCGTTGCTGGCTGCTCCTCCTCCTCTGCATGCGTCGGTTCTCTCTGCCGTTCTTCTGGACAAGAGCACAAGATGATCGAAGCGTCTGCAACAACGGCAACCTGCGCGCCCCAGTCGGGCGAACAGAACAGACGAAGACGCGCGGACTCGAAAAAGTTTCTCAACGACCCAAACAGTCAGACGTAAGCGCCGAGTTGCCGAAGGAGCTGGGGAAGGAGCGTAAAGGAAACGCTGGCCTCGAGAAGCGGAGAGCGGTGCAGTTAGAGACGAGGCATGAACAGTCGCAAGCTGCGATTGTGAGGCAGAAAAAAACGAAAGACCGGAGGGAGAAACGTCCGAAGCCATGCAGTGGGCGTCGAAAGCAGACATGTACAATTGTGAATGAAGGTGGACAAGAGCAGAGCCTGGGGACGCTTCTCTACGTCGGTGGTTTCTGTTTAGATGTCGCCTCTCGGACTCTGAACGCTTTCCCCGGTCGCTCTGCTTGTCTGTTTCTTCGCTATCTCTTTCTTGTAGATGCCCGCTTCTTTCCCTCCACGTGCTCACTCCACTTTTGCTCGTTTCTCATCTTTCAACAGAGGGTCGATTCTCTCTTGTTTCCCCCTGCAGAGTGTCTCCTTTCTGTCTCCTTTCTGTCTCCCTTCATTTCCCTGTGTCGCCTCAGTGGATGCGAGCGCGCGGAGGCTCGGCTGTGTCGAAGAGGCTGTCGAGGTGAGTGCGAGGCTACACAGCGGAGAGAGCAAAGACAAAACCTTGTCGTCACTCCAGTGAGGTGGACAGACGCAGGCACCGTGCACTTCTGGGTCCTTTTGAAAAACCGTTTTTCCGGATTCATTTCAAGCGCCGCGTTTTGCCTGCTTGAGCCGCCGCACCGGCGTCTCTCCACAGTGGATCCGGTCTTTGTGGCGGTTTCAAACTCGTGGAACCTGGACGTTGTGATACACGGAGTCTTCTCGCGAACTCGACGCCTGCGCATCCCGTCTCTCCTCATTCACACTTCAGAAACTGCGTGCTAGCTTCTCTCTCCGGCTTCCCTTTGTCGTCTTTCTTGTTCTCCCCTCTGTAGATTCATTTCTCTCGCTGTGTTTTGCTCGGTTTTCTCTGACTCACTACCGCGCGCCCCATCACACTCGAAATATCGAACATCGTCAATATGGAACTCCTTCGCCTCCCTTCCGCGCCTGTCACCTTCTCGCGACGGCGTCCTCGTCCTCGTTTGTTTGTCCGGCTCGGTGTCACTCTTCTCTCTGCAGAGTCTCTTCCCTCGGCTCTTCCGGCCTCGTCCGTCACCGCCTGCGACTCCTGCCCGTCCTCCCGTTCTCCTTCCAATGCATGCACAGCGACTCTCCCGCCCCTGCCTTCTCTCTCTTCTCTCTTTCCGCCGCTTCCCCAGAAGGCGGTCCAAGTGGAATTGCGAGACGCAGCCGCTGGGCCATCTGCGCGGTCGCTCTCGTGCGTGTCTCCGGCGTCGTCCTCCTGCCTGTCTTCGAGAGAAAGCGAAGAAAACGACGGCGAGAGGGACATGAACAGAGACGGAGGGGAGAAAAACGAAAACGAGACAAGCGAAATGCTCTCTGCGCCAGACTCTGCAGAGCCGCTGTGGAGACAGAGTCCGCCAGAGGAAGGTCACCCAGGAAGCGAGACTTTCCCACCCTCGGACATGCCTTCAAATCTCACCTCGCCGCATTCCCCTTTGCTTCCCGGACGAAGTGGAACTCCAAACGCAACTCTCCCCTCTGATCCTCGGACTTCATCCCTGCTTTCTCCATCTTCTTCTCCCTCTGCTTCTTCCTCATCTTCTTCCTCTTCTGCGTCTTTCTCTGTTGAGGCTTCGCCACCTACTCCTAGGCGAGCAAGCATGGCGAGAACGCCTCAAGCTGTTTCAAGGAGAGTGACGGTGCTGGGGAGAGGCGGAAATCCTGCTACACGCGCGAATCCTCCCGAGAAGAGCAAATCCACCTCTCGCCTCTCTCGCGCTTCGTCGCACTCTGTAAAACGCGCAAGTGTCTCTGAGAGAAGAGATCGAAAGAACTTGCGAGAGAAAGGCGAGAGGCGCTCGCGCCTGAGCATGCAAGAAGCTGCGACCGCGGTCTCCGCCCCGACGAAGCAGTCCATTACCGTTGTCAACTCCCAAGTTAAGAGAGAGACGTTTCAAGCGACGCATCCGGCCTTAGACCTCGCCGAATCTTCGGGGAACAGTCGTCTCGAACAGGCGTACCCGGGGGAGGCTCGAAGGAGCGGTCCGCGCATTTCGATTTTGGGGAGGAGCGGGGCGATTCTTGCAGGTCCAGGAGCGTCTTCGTCCTTTGCGAGTCCGGATGCATTCATGCAGAAGATGTTTGCCTCGGGATCTCTGCATGCACAGCGCTTGCGACAAAGGGGGAGCGTTCTCCTCCAGCTCCAGGGAGTCCCAGGTGTCTGTACAGTGTGTGGCGATGCGACGCACACCGAGGCCAGATGTCCCGTCGCTCTGAGGCGCTTCCGGGCCGCAGCGAGGCATCCCGACGAGCAGGACGAACGTTTTCCAGAAGAAAGACGCGAACCGAAATCCACCAAACTGCTTGAGCAAGTGGACGCCTGGAACTTGATCGGAACAGACCCGTTCTGCAGTAAGACGAGGGGAGGAAAAGAGAGAAAAGCGATGCGGGGAAAAAGGCCAGGAAGCCGGTGTCGGGGGAATGCCTCAATGACCTGAATGCCGTTTCCATGCCCACCGTAACGTTGTTAGCTCCTACTTTGAAGAATGGACTTTCGCATATTCAGTTTGGACTCGAGACTGTCAAAGACGTCTCAAGGTGGAACAGCGAGAAACAAGGGGAGGGCCATAAACAGAGACGGGGGGCGGACAAGCGACGGAGGCAGATGCCTTAGATGCCTTGACGAGAAATGTTCCTTGTCTTGTTCTCTTGCCCACTCTCGCTGTTTTCTCGGTCGCGTCTCGACTGTCGTTCCCTTCGCCCAATTGCCAGTCGGTTCTCGTATTTGAATGTTGCCGGGTCGCTCGCCTGTCTCCCGTGTCGCCTGTCTCCTCGAACGCCACGGTGCATCTGTTTTTCGTAACGCTTTCCAAGAGCCGCGAAAATCTCTGTCTCCTCAGGCGCGACAGCTGCGCAGGCAGCTCACCGAGCAGCGGACTTGTTGGAGGACGAGGGGGGCTCGGCTCTGGAAAGCTCATCTCCTTCTTCGTCCAGAGGGTCCTCTTCGTCTCGCTCTGTCCCCCGCAGTCGTCTCTTTCTCGGAGCCGCCTCGATATCCTTTGAGCCACAAGAAGAAGCAAATCCCTTTCTCCCCATCACTCGAACTTCGCTCGCTGTGCGGAGACACGGAAGTGAAGTGACGAGGAAGATCCGCTCTTCCTCTCCCGCGCTGTCGCCGGGTGCTGTCACCGACGCTCCAGACTCCTGGGGACAGGCGGCAGTCGGCAAGCAGAGAGACTCGGGGAGCGAAAAAGATCAGGAAATCGAAGGAGAGCGAGAGACGGAACTTCCTTCGAATGTCAGACCGGTGCAGCGGCCAAGCAGGGAGGTTTCTCTCGGCAGTTTCCATTGGGGAGACGCAGGCAGAGAGACAGAAGGAGAGGATCGACGCGGTAGTTCCCTGCAAGTGCGGGGGGCGCGAAACGAAGGCGAAGAAGCCACAAACATGTACAGTCGAATGTCGCAGTTCCTCGCGTCCGTGGAAGCCGAGAAACGAAGAAGAAGGGAAGGGAAAGCAGAGGACGAAGAAAGAGAAGAAGAAAGAGAAGAAGAAAGAGAAGAAGAGAGAGAAGAAAACGAAGAAGAGGAAGAAGAAGAGGAAGACGACGAATATGGAGAGATGGATGTAAGGGATACGGTCAAAGCCGCCAGGGATCTCTTCGTCTGTCAGAGAAGCAGCGAATTACGCGTTTTATATGCAGCGTGGGCAACCTCGCGCATAGACTCCTTCGATTTCTTCGACTCCAGATTCGATGCACGCGCGCTCGTCCAACGTCAAGTCACAAATACTCACAGAGAGACAACGCACAGGCAACGAGGAAAGAGACAGAGACAAACTCAGACTGGGTTTGGACTGACGCCATCTTCCGCAAGTGATCCACAAGTCCACATGCTTTGCCACTGAACATCTATACATATATACACATACATAAATATATATATATAGATAGATAGATAGATAAACGCATTTATACATCTGCATATGTTTAACCATATGCTCATGTATATACATATATATATATATATATATATATGTTTGTGTGTGTAAGTGTATAAGTTTGTATGTTCTACTGTATTCCCAGACACATGCAGAAGAGAGCATGAAGGCGGTGCGCTTGCGAATTCTTGCATTAGCCGACCGGCCGACCGACGTAGGGAATGCGTGCCTGTCTGTCTGTCTGTGTTTGGAGAAATGAATTTGTCTGTGGATCAATACAAATAAAATAGAGTGCCGAGTCCCGGTTCACTGGGGCGACGAGAGGGGGCTGTGCATGCATCGAACGCTGAAGCATCTTGCACGCGTTTCGTGACTTGCTATGCAGTTTTCGGGGATAAGTGTGGCGCCAGGGCCGCTCTCGTGGAAGTTTTCTTTGTGAAAGTCAAGAGCGGCGCCTGCAGAAGGCGGCGGAGAACTGAGAATCGCAAAGAGAAGCCGAGCACTGACGAGAGCCTGAAGTGAAACGCGGAGAGAGAAGGGGACAGTGTGGCGAAGACTCGAGGGAGAAGGCGAGAACTGCCCAACAGCAAGCGAAGAACGAAGCGAGGTCGAAAGGTTGGCGGCTTCCCCTGTGGGTCGATATTTCTTTTTCCTTTGGACTTTCGCCTTCGTGAGATCTCTCTTTTCGACTCTGCCTCTTGCTGCGCGTCATGCTCTTCTTCCCTCATCGCGCTGTTCCGCCGCTCTTGGATTCAACTCCGTCCTCCTCTACTCCTGTGTACGGGAAGTCGTGCCTCGTCTCCTCGCGTTTCCGGGATCTCTCTCCTGTCCAGGCGCGCTCTTCTCTGTTTCGTGAGAAAAGAACCCCTTCGTCCTTCTGCTTCCACTGTCCCTCCTCTCGTTTTGCTTGTGTTTCCTCGACGGTCTTCCCAGCATGCGAATCTCTTCCAGAAAAGCTCCAGAAAACGGTCCTTTCCTGCATGTCTCATCGGTAGCAAAAGGGGGAATCGCGACCTGGAAAAACAAGCGTTTTTCCAGGTCGCGATTCCTCCCTTCACCGTGTGGAGCCTGGAGATGAGTCACAGTTGTATTTGAACGACCTGACTTCCACCCTCAAGTCACTTGCGATTCGCATTCAAGAGCAGAGAATCACCCTTCCTAGTTTCCCCGACCTTCCTAAGCGTCCACGCCTCTGCGTCGTCAGAGCTCCCTCAACAACCGAGCTGTGAACTTCGTTCTCTCTAGCTTCACTCCACTCCTCACAAATGGCTCCTCCCCGCCAGCCTCATTTGCTTCCTTCCTCGAGTCTACAGAGAAAGGCGCGCGCTCGGTGCCCACAGAACTCCAAAACTATGCAGCTGTGGTGAACAGCTCAAGCCTAAATCGCGGAGACGCTCTTGGCATTTCAGTGCAGTCTTTTCACGCAAGCAAAAACAAATGGAAAGAGGGAGCCGCTTTTCGGTTTTTTCAAAAGCTGAAACGTCTCCACTGGAGTTCGGAGAGAAGCGCATGCCAACGCACGGGAGATTCCGAGCAGATTGTCTTTCGAAAGTTTCACCTGTCTTCTCCTGTGCTGTCAATGGCTCTAGCGAGACTCTCCAGGAGCAAGCAACGCGCGTCGCGTTCCCGCTGTCGACCTAGAAATCGGATCTGCATAGTTTCTACTCGCTTCTTCTGAGGTAGTGTACAACCGTTTCTCCGAACGAGAGAAAACGCGGAGCACAGAGAAGAACGGAGACGTCCACAGACTCGGAAGACACTCATGGCCACAGCTGGAGAGTCGAAAAGACCAGATACGCACGACGGCAAAGGCCATAGAGAGAGAGCCTCGTCTTTGGGCAGAAAAAACGAACTGTAGAGTAGGGTATGCGGAGCAGAGACAAGAATTAGAGAGGCTTGTTTTTCACTGTTGCGTTCAAAACATTCACAGAAAAAACACTTGAGAAAGAAACGCGAAGATCCAAACGAAACAAGACAGCCAAGGCACCAGTCACGTTTCCGCCCTGATACAAAGAAGACGAATACTCCAGGGAGAACGAAGGAGAGGAAAAAGACGCAGAAGGCAGCGAAGAGAACGAAACAGACAACTCTTCCAACGAAACTGCGAAGAAGAGAGAAAGACTTCCTTTCGAAGAGAAAACAGAGAGTCTTTCTGTGTCTCCCGACTTTGGAGCACGACAGCTAAACGTCCAAAGAGACCTTGAACGCGTTGTTCGTTTAACATGTCATGAACGCCCAGCTGCAAGCGGAACGACGAAAAGATAGTGCGTTTTCTGCTTTTTGAAAAACGAGACGCAAAGCACTCGGCACAGGGCTCCGTTCCCAAGTGTTCCTTTCGAAGAGACTCGATAAAAAAAAACAAGAAGTCCGAATGAAAAACAAAGACAACATTTCCACTGTTTGCCTCGTTCTCGCGCGTCGGACGCTGGTCGCAGCTCTCGACATCAATTACCCTCGATGCTTTCTCTTCTTGCTCTTGGACCTACGACACAAACGAGGCAAAAACGAGAGGGAGAGTCACGCGGTCTTCCGCGCCGATTTGCTAAAACCGACAATTCCTCCAAACCTCGACGCATGCGAATGACAGACGTCGCCACGAGCACGAGAAGAAAAACGCAGCGAAAAGAAGAGACTCCCAAATGGCTTCACCCGCCCCTACCTTCTGGATAGAGGCTGCGCATTCGGGAACTGAAAAAGGAAGAACACTGAAGAGTAAACGAAAGAGGCAAGAACGCGGAGGGGAGGCAAAGGCACGCTGTGTGCATGCAGTAAGGCCGCGACAAAATACAGAAAGGAGAAAAAAGAAGAGAAAAAACGAACGGCGGCAAACGCGAGGAGACACGAGGCGACGGCCTCTGTTTCGAAGGCAGGACAAGAAGAGAGACGTCGGGGAGAGACATGACAGGAAGAAGGAGAAAAAGTTCAGGAAAGAGGAAAGGAGAATGCACAGAAAGCGAAGAAGAGAAACGGGATGCGTCCACACCCGAAACACTGGTCGCTCTTACTTCTTGTCTCGTTTCTTCTGCTTCTTCGATTTGCGCTTGCGCTTCTTCTTCTCTGCACAAGAAAAACAAAATTGGTCGACAGAGAGTCTCCACCTTTCGAGCTTGAATCTTTTCCACCTGTGCAGTTCTCGAGTTTGGTCTCTTCTCTGCTCTTCTCTGCATCCTCCATCTTCTCTTCTTGGTGAACTCTTGATCGAGGCTCCGCCGGTGCCTTCTTCCGAGCGTACACAACACCCAGTGGGCTACTGAAATTCCACAGTTCTGCAGATTTGTTTCCCCTCAGTCGATCTCAACAACATCCCGCTCTGCTTCCTCAGAACAGACACCATCTCCAAATCGAACATGTCTTTTCCAGTCGACGACAACCTCAACGAAGACAACGAGTGAAAACGACACCGACGCTGCAGGTCAAGCGCGTCTTCCCGTGGAGTCGGGCGACGGAAGAGGAGACTGTCTCAGAGGCTGTTCCAGGAAGCTTTTCTAGAGATTGTTGAGCGCTCGCGACCTCCCAAAAGGCTGCTGGAGAACGAAGCCTGCGAATCATAAGAGTTTAGTCGGTCGTCCTGGAATCGAGAAGAAGAGCTGTTTCCAGAGACAACGGACTGGGACGAAACAACTGGCTGAGCAGAAGTCTTCTCTGTCTCCTTTTCTCGTCTTTTTCTCGTGCGACTCACCTCTCTCGCTGTCGCTGTCGGAGCTGCTGCTGTCAGAGCTGCTGTCACTTTCTGAGGAAGAAGAAACCTTTCTTTTCTTCTTTTTCGACTCTGCTGGAAGATGCGGCACACTCGCTCTGGCCGGCGTCGTTGTTCGCAGGCGTTTCCTCCGAAGACCGTCGTCGTCGCTCTGCTCAGAGTCTGTCGCAATGCCCAGAGCCTCTCGCGCTTTCTGAAACGAATCGGAAAATAAAGACACGACGTCTCCAGAGAGAAAACAAGATATCTGCTGAAACAGCACTCTCGCCATGAAAGCTGCAAGTTCTTCTGAAGCGTCAAAATCTCTACAGAAGCTGCAGACCTGGAAATTCCAATGAGACCCAAATCCCTTCCCTAGCGGAGAGGACGAAATGTATTTTCAGAAAGTCGCTGTCCAGGGAAAAGGAAGCAACGACGTTTTGCTGGAAGGAAGGCAGGCCACCAACGCTCTAGTCAGAGAAAGCGAAAGTCCGTAAACGCTGAGAGTACGAAAAAAACGAAAAAAGGCAGCGAGCAACGAGGGAACCGACGACACACTGCCTTCCAGCAAGAGTAGAGACTCCGAAACTCAAACGGAAGGCCCCAACCTAAACCTGAGACCGTGACTCCTGGCTGGTGAATCTCTTCAAACTTCTTTTCCTCGCGCTTAAGCTCTGAAGCCTGTGGGGGGAAGCGCGGAAGCGAACTCCGTTGCATTTCCATTGATGCAAGGAAACGAGCAACTCACAGACTGCACGCGCGTACGAAGGAAAGACGCGAACCTTCGAGAGAAAGCGGCGGCTTATACAGAACGCTGCTTGCGCAAATGGGAGGGAAGATCGGAACTGGCGCTCTCACACGAAGACGAAGAGGAAGAAGCCAAGAAGAGCGAGAGAAAGAAGTCAAAAGGAGACGACGCAGAAAAGAGAGAAGAACCGAGAGGGAGGAACTGGAGAAAAGGAAGACAATTCGATGGACCTCGAGACGAGTGGCTCACTTTGTCGTCTTCTTCTTCATCTTTTTCCTGCACTCGACGAAACGCAAGCTGGGCGTCGTCAGGGGCGTCTGTCGAGCCTGTCAGCATGTTGCGGCACTGGTAGGCCAAATGTCCGACTGCAGAGTCAACAGAAAAGCTCGTGAGCGAAGGGATGAAGCACTCGAAGCGAGACAAAGAGAAGAAGAAAAACGAGCGAACAGAGAGAAGAGGAGAGAAGAAGAGAGAAGAAGAGAGAAGAGGAGAGAAGAAGAGAGAAGAAGAGAGAAGAGGAGAGAAGAAGAGAGAAGAGAGACAGAGAGGAGAGCCGCGGGCATGGAGAGAAGGAAGGAGACAGAAGAGAAGGGAGCGCAGGACGAACAAGGAGCAAACGGTGCAAGAGGAGCAAGAACACTGAAATAAAAAAGGAAAGAGCGAGAACAACACAAGCAGAAGGCAAGAAGAACGAAGAGTAGGAGCAAGGAAGAAAGCAAAGACCAGGGAAGAGAAGAGAAAAACAGAAGAGCGAGAATGAGAGAGAGAGAGAGAGAGCATCCAAGTGGACGGAGAGTGCAGAGACCATCCTCGCGCAGACATGCGAGAGGAGAGGAACGACGGATGTCGTCACTCGAGACGCCAGATAGCGCAAGTCGCTTTCCGCAGCGGTGCCACAGGCGCTCCTCCGACGCAACTGGCCTCGTCTGAAATTGTTACCTTGCTTGCATTTAGGGCAGGCACCTGGGGTCCGAGAGGCGACAGATCCAGTCAGCCGAGCGAGGACGAGAAGTTCCTGCGCTTTGTCTCTCAACGCTGCATCTGCCGCCGCTGTGCTCTCTGACCCTGTCGGCGCATAGGGATCGTGCCCGACTGTGTCTTTCTGTAAGAAGAGCGGAAATAAAAATAAAAAAAACGCAAAAAGGAAATGATCACCTCTCGCGAGCCAGTGCAGATCTGCAAGAAAGGACAGCGTTTTTGTTCTCGCTTTCGACTCGAAGGAAGACATAAGGTTGTTGTGGGTGAGACTCAAAAACTGGAACTGAAAAATTGGAATGCCGCCTCAAAACAGCGTGAGATCGAAAACCACGTTGGATCCAGTCGAATGGCACGCACTTGCCTAAAAAGAAGATTGCAAAAAAAAAGGACGCGATAAAGCCGTCCAGAAGGAACGGCAGAGAGACTGCAGGAGGCGGGGAAACAGAGGGGTGACGACGTGAGGAAACGAGGATTTAAAAACGGAGGAAAAGGCACTCAAGGCGCACTGAATCGACCTGAAGACTCGGTCGGTTTCTGGGCCAGTGGAAAGAATGCCAGCACCTTGAAAAGGCACACGCAGACACCCCGATACAGGAGGGACCGGAAAAGCGGACAAAGGGAGAGAGAGAAAAGAGAAGAAAGAGAAAGAGATTGAGAGACGAACAGAAACAGACTGAGAGAAGGAAGGGATTACGAAAAACAAAGGAAGAGATTGAGGGAACGAAAGAGATTACGAGAAAGACGGGGAGAGAGAGCGAGAGAAAGAGACAGAGAGACACTGAGGGAAAGAGACTGGAAGGTCTGAAAAGGACAGAAAAGACAGAGACAGAGACAGGTAGAGAGAGGGAGAGACAGAGACGACCGAACAAAAATCAAGAGAGAAAGAGAGAGTTGGCCGGCCTTTCACAGTTTCTGCTAGAGCCGAGCAGCTTCTGGAGAGAAGAGAGACTGGAAAGGCCAGGAAAAGAAAAAGTGAGGAGGCGAAACTCACCCAGATGGCGTGGGTTCTGAGAGTCGAGGAGACAGGAACTCTGTTGCTGTCCGGCATGCGGACGTTGGTGACGGTGGCCGGCATGGTGTCTCAGAAAAAGGAGAAAAAGAAGAAAAAGAAAAAGAAAAAGAAGAAAAGCGAGAAGAGCCTGGAATCAGAAAGAGAAGGGAAGACTCCAGGAGAGAACCGCCGAGAAAAGAATGGCTGGTGCGCGCCCAGGTCGCATCCCGTTTGAACCGTCCACCGGCTGAAAAAAAAAAAGCGAGAAGGTGCAGAAAGCAGCAGAGAGAGAGGAATTTGCGGTCCAATAATCTGGAGCTGTGGCAATCGGGAGGTCGCCGAACTCGAGGAAAACCGGCGTCTGTGCTCGAAGTCTAGAAAAGAGCTTTCGCGGGTCACAGATGCGGCAGACACGACAGAGTCGCGGAAACAGACGGCAAGTCGACGGGGGTGGCTCGACACCGAAGAAAACGATCCTCTTTGAGGGATCTTTGTCTTTGAGACAAAATCTATCTTGAGAAAAAAATCGAGAAAGCGACCAGAAACGCGTTCGTCGCACTCGACCTCCGCCTGCGCTGCCGCTCAGGAAAAGCCACCAGTCGGTTGTACGCGAAAATTCCGCGGCCTCTCTACTTCAGTGGCAGATTCGACAGCAGTCTGTGACCTTTCCTTGAAAAGTTTCTTTTAAAAAGTCGAGAAGAAAAAAACGACGAACGTGGCTGATGACGCCACATGCTCCTCCGGCGAGTTTCGTCGGGCATGCGGAGAAAAGTTTTTTCGCGGAAACTGGCATCAACGCTCTGCGCAAAGGCATTCGATCTAGAAAGAAAGTCGTCTCCACTTTCTCGCTGTATCGCTTCCTTGCTTTTTGTCTCGTTCGTCTCCTCGATGAATCTATGGATCTTCCAGCGAGTGAACCTGCGTTTGAGAGATCAGCTACCAGCGCCTTCTCTGGCGGCCACAGAAAAGAAAGCAAAGTCGCGTCTTCTCTGCCCTCTGATCGACGCTCTCCGGTCAACGAAACAATCGTCTCTACAGTAGTTTACCCGGATTCCCGCTCCCCGAAAAGTCTTAGGATATCGAAACCCAACGCTTTCAGCTGTTTTCCAGCGGTCCAGTGGGGTGGTGGTGTTTTGCATAACTGGGGTCCTCTTCAGACGTGAATAAGCAGATTGTTTTAGTGTGCTTTTTGAAAGAACGGATTGCTCAGTCTCTTTCGTGAATCACAGCAGTGCCTGTGTAACTGCGTTGCTTTCCGAGAGTCGAACGCGCCAGAGCTGTAAGAGCTTCTGCTTACCCAGCACCGTTTTTCTCTCCACATTTGTAAGGATTTCATTCGAAGGAAAGAAGCCTGCGCGTTTCACTTCCTTTGTACAGATCGACTTTCACCTTGTCAGGAACAAAGACGTGTAGGCGCTAGGTTGAAAGCGACACATCCGCAAGCGAGCTGACTTTTTGCCGCTCATACTTATAGAAATCGACCTTTCTTCACGAGTAACTTCGTTTCAAGCTCTCAACCTAAAGGGTCGGCTTGCGTGGCCAACCGGTACGATAACTCTCTTTCTAGAAACGGCTTCTACCTACATAGCACAAACTCTCAGAAATGTCGCTGCTCTGCGAGAAGTCGAAACAAGTGGTGTGTCTTTCAACACAGAGAGACGCGACTTCTTCCGCATCGCTGCTGGCATCTGCTGTGAGTTTGTTGTCTGATTGCACAGTGCCTTTCGATCCCCTGGACTTGTGGAGAGACGCCTCAGATGTGTGTTCCAAGAATACTTGCAGATCAGCAACAGCACTCGCCTCCGCTCAAACGATTCTGCATGCTTATCTCGAAAGGGTCTACTATGTGTCAAGTTAAAAACAACACCGCAGCCTGACAAGACTACCACGAACAGCATTGCTTTTCACCCCACGAAATCGGAATTATCGGGAGCTCGATCAAAACAAATAGAAAGAATGCGCAAACAGTGTGTCGAAAAAAAGAGCTTCTGGCGCTTCGGCACTGGTGGACGCAACGGCCGCAGATTCAGTTTATCATGTTCGTACGAATACCTGAGAAGCGTGCATTTCGCGCGCGTTTTGCCTTTTCACCTCAGTCAACTGAATCTTTCAGTTGGCTCTCTGTTAGTTGGTGAGTATTTACTCTTTCATATCCGTGAACTTCTGTGTGGACTAGAGCCAAGAACAAAAGCCCCCTTCGAACTTTCAGCGCGGCGAGCGTTGTGGGGGAACTCGACTTGCCACGAATTTGCGAGGAAATAAAACACTAAGCACTGAACGGGATACGTTTGCAGATCGAATCCTGGGCTGTTCAAATCGTATCGACAAATTTCAAGAGCAGGTTTTAGGCGTTTCGTTTGCATCACACCCGCGCGTTTGAAGTCCTCACTGACACACACGTGCTATCGTCACGCGTTTTTGCGAGATCGTCTTTTCTTTTCCTTGGAATTCATCGGACGGCAGGTTTTGGTCCAACGTTTTGCCCCCATTTCTCTCTGCTGGTCGACTTGCTGGCTGCCGTTGACAGTTTTGCCACTATTTCTCCCTTGATGCTTGGTTAGCTGCGCGACTTCCGCGCTCCAGCCGGCAAAGCCCGCAACCAAACTTTTGTCCCCTCGTTTTCTTCCCCGTTTGGCCTCACACCCCTCGGCTTTCCTGTTCAGTTTCCCTCTGGCTACTATCGCGACCTCGGTCCTGTCATACTAATGGTTGTCCGTTCACATTCCTGTTTGCTTTTGCCGTCTCGCAGGCGGCGCCCTGCGAGCAGGCTCCTCGTTTGTTCCGTCTGCGCTTGGGTGTTCCTGTCCCGGCAGTTCCCCGTCGTTTTCTCTGCTTCAGTTTCGCCCTCGGAAAATGACGGGCCCGCAGCAAGCGGAACCGACGCCTCTCCCTCAGCCTCGCCGGAAAGAGGCAGCGAGCCTGAAAACGTCGCGGCAGATTCCTGGTCGAACTCTTTGAGTCAGTTTGTCAGTGCGCTGCGTGCTTCGACTTGGGATGTTTTACGTTCTGGGGTCGAGGGGACGACGCGAATGCATTTCCATGAAAGACATGTGGAGGGGATCGAGGGAGCTCGCCGCCCACAAGAACTCTTTGATTACATCGTCGTTGGAGCAGGAGCAGCGGGTTGTCCCTTCGCCAGAACGATGGCGGATGCAGGTACCTTTTGAGAACGCGTCAAAACGCGAGCCTTCACTTTCCTGTCGCTTTCCGGCGCTTTCGATTGTTGCAGAGCCGCCGCTTTCTCGTTTGTAAAGCAGACGGATGCAGAATAGCGGAAGCAGCCTGTCTGTAGTGCAGTTTAGCCACACACTTCCACTTTCAGAAATTAGAGTTTCACAGTCTACTCTGTGACTTAAGACGTGTAGCACGTGACAAGGAGATGGGTTCGGAGCAGTGCATCATCTAGGCAGCCGTTTGCAAGATATTCTGTAAAAACAAGGGAACACACAAGGCTGAAAACACGACCTACAGGCACTTTGTGCTGTCGAAGGGAAACAGCAACCCACGCCACAAACTAGACTAAGAGCATAAACAGAGAATCTAAAGAGTGTGAAGTTTCCACGTATCCAACCTGAGGCGTACTGTGGAAGCGGTCTTTGCTTTGAAGTACTCAAACGCTTGCTGGTAAATTGACCATCATATATCGACACACGCATCCCCATGCTTGGGGAAAACTTGTCGTCATCTGATCCGAGTCATCTGTCATCAGAGTCGCACTACAAGAAGACGACCAAAGAGAACATCATCTGTGGTTGTACAGGCGTCAACTGATGCCTTCCTTTCCTGTTCGTCTGCGTGGCCAGACTTCCCCACACAAAATGTCTCGGTGTACACGTAGTGACTCAGAGAGCGGGTCGAGGCAGCTGTGAGATTCCCTGAGAAAGTGACGGGACGAACCAGTTCGGTCATCCGGCTCTTCGCTGGCGAAAGAGGGAGTTTTCTGTTTGTGTACGTCTAAGGGTATTCTTCTCACGCCTCAGCTGACCTCTTTTTTTTCATTTTGCCCTTTCAGGAAAGCGGGTGTTGGTGTTTGAGCGAGGCCATGCCCGTTCCAGGACCCAAACGCCGGCAGCGATGGATTTGGACGGAGCTGGAAGAGGCATAAACGATGAGAAAATTAGTCAGCCTGTTATCACCGCTCAAGGCGTTCGAACGCACATTGGCAAAGTCATGGGTGGAGGCACGAGCGTCAATGTGGGAATCATGATACGGGAGCTGGATGAATACTTTCACTTCCTCAACGAGAAATATGGCCATTCCTGGGATATCCAAACCCTCCACAAGGTGCGCTCATCCAAATGGATGTTCCCTCTCTCTCAAAAGGTGTAGTGTAGCCACAGTTAACCAGACCTATTCACAGCACGCCGTGCGGCTGTACATTTATATAAACTAAGGTGTATACTCATGTGTATACTGGGATCTGAGTCCAGGGCAATTGTCTTCGTGTGTGTCTACATCTTTCTGGCCACCTTCTACGGGTAGTTCTTCTGATGGACAAGTGCATTTTCTGCGGACAAGTTACCACGTGTGTCGTGGTGCTGTTTTATGTCTGCTTCACTCTCCCTTTTTCAAAAGAAAATCGTGTGTCTGTGTCAATCTGTCTCCCCTTATTGGGGGCATACGCTGAATGAACCGGCAGACGATTCCCTTTGCCGGTGAGTGTTTTTATGCTAATAGTCCGCGATCCAGAATTGGATCACTCAGACCGAATACACATAGGCATTATAATACCTAGGCTGCTGTTACGAAATACAGAAAACCAAGTTCTGTTTATGATCGCTGACTTCCGAGGACCTACAGTAGTGAACAGGACTCCCGTTCTGTGGTGGCAAGATGCCGTATTGTGGCAGTCCAAAGGTTTGAAAAGCCCTGTCAGGTAAATTGTTTCTTCGTGCGCGGAAGATCGTCCAACTCTTTGCATGTCGATTTTGTTCTCCTAACTGTACTTTTACACAGGTGTCTGCAACACCGCACATGCATCCAATCGCGTTGGTCCGTTTTACTCGGTGTTGCTGCGCACATTTGCACGTTCGTTTCCTCAGGCGTCTTCGTGGATAGAAGAAAGAGTTTCTTGCCCGATGCCTCAAGAGAATGACTTTTCGCGAGCGATTTGCCGCAGCTTTTCTAACCAAGGATTCATCCCTCATGGAGGAGTCGCCGGCAACACAAATTACACTTACCCCATTCCGGTGTCTCCGGAGCTGAGACACGGAGAGTTCTGGGGGGCTATGTCTCTCTTCAACTCGTCCGATTCGGGATTCCGGAACGCAGCAGACATTTTCTTAATTGACAATTTCTCAGGTGCAGAAAGCGTCGAGAACTTCAAACCTGCAAAGAACATCGAACTCTTGACCGACTACATTGTCCTGGTAAAAAACATGGCGACAAAAACAGAGAGCAAGACGCGTGTTTCTGTCTGTACGTACACTGAGTCTGCTTCCCGCGCCTCCTTTTACGGCTTAATTCTTGAACCAAAAGGACTGCTAGGTCTGTTGCCGTCTTCGAAGTTGAGAAGCAGGAAAATAGGTGGTTCTGCGAGTTCTGGAGCGCAGAAAAGGTTTGAGTGGAAAAACACGCTCAAATGCGGAACTTCATGTACTCTGGAAAGCAAAAATACGAAACATGGAAGACAGGCCCTGACACGAACATTTCAGTTAATGATCGTCTACGTAAACAGAAACCCGTTCTTGAATACTAGTACATAAATATACATATATAAACATATACATATATATATATATATAAATACGCAGTTCTTACGTAGAATTGTCTATGCGCATTTTAATAGGTGGATCAGCTAGCTTCCGTTAGATTTACAGGCCAGTTCGAAAGTCTTCGACTCTAGGTACTCTGGAAACAGTGTATTACAACAACGTCTACTTTGCTCCTTTGGACGGCCAGAAGTATATATTTCAATGTTGCTTTGTCGTTAGTGTTGAGTGGTAGCCTCTATCTAATATATATATATATATATATGCGCACATTCGTACAAGCGATATTGAATAAGAAGGTAAACTCGTCGTTGATTAGATGTCTGAACTCAGCAGAGCCTTGTAGGTTTAGAGATGCTGGAGACGCACCCAGAGTAATGAGGGTGCAATTGATGTAGCTTGCATGCACAGGCTTACACGAATGCGTGACTGCATGGATTTCAAAGATCGTCGCCACATGCGCCCACCTATAGACGGCATGTTGTGCCTCAAATTACAAATTCCAGTAAAGTTGTGCAGAGACGTATATTTGTAGTGAAGCAAAGATGCAGGTCCTGAACGAATTTACTTGTGAAGGATAGTGCGGCTTGATTGTTCCACCGCATGCGTGGTTTCCTCTTGCTTTTGAGCTAATTGACTCGTTTTTTCAGAAAGTTCTCTTCGATAAATCGGGGACCCGCCCTCGAGCAAGATGTGTCAATTACCGACGAACGCAAGAATCCGATTTAACAACGTTCGGAGAAAGTCCCAGGCGTCGACGACCTAGCGACGCAGGTGCGTTCCCCGAGAAAGCTAACAGTGTGAAAGAGATTAATCATTTTTGTAACTCTCTACAGCATGTGTATGCCCAACTCTTCGCTCTGTTCTACCTATATGTCTGCGTTCCAGTTACGCTTGTATGTCTCCTTTCCGAGCAATCTGCATCGCTTCCTCTTCTGCCCTAGAGCCTTCGCACATGCGCGATTAGCAGAGGGTGCCCGTTTTGCGCTTTGAGATAAGCTAAAAACGCAGCGAGATGAATTCTGACGGAAACTCTGGAAACTTCTCGTCGCGCCAGAGGCGCAGTGCCCAGGTCCCCAGAAGCCCAAAGCCAGCAACCAGGGAAATGCTGAGTGATCCGCGAGCGCACTCTTCGCCAGTGGGCATCTACACAACTCCACATATATTCACAGAAACACAGATACATATGCATATACATATAAGTATATATGTATATACATATATATATATATATGCATATATTTACATACACATGCGCGCTTATATATATATATATATGTATAGATATACATGTATAGATATACATTTATATATTTGCATTTGTCGATGCGGTTTGGGTTTTTCGTATTTGCTGTCTTGTGTTTGCGGGGGAATCGTTTTCTTCTTCCTCGACACTGGTTGTCCCCTTTCCTCGACTGGAGAAGAGTGGAGATCCAGGATCGTGGAGGCAGGCTCTTTCTGCCCGCGTTTCCCGCCCCTCAGGCTCGCACTTCTGGGCTATTGGCCAGACGCTTTTGTCGCGCTTCTGGTCGCTTTTTTCTCCGCAAGTTTATCACGCCTGTGTGAAGAAGAACGGAGAAATTGTCATGGCCTCGGGCGCCATCCTGTCTGCCGTGAATCTGTTCAAATCCGGCGTAGGACCTAAGGCGCAGATTGAGAAACTCGGCCTGCCTCTCGTCCTCGACGTCCCGCAGCTAGGACAGCGATTTTCAGATCGAATTGTCGTTCCAGTCGGAGTCTTCCTCACTCAGAGACAGCAACAGACTTTCAGCAAGCCGCGAATCTCGGATGTCATCGGCTTCAAAGCCTTCGGCCCAGACTGCTCAGACTTCAAGTGCGCGAACCAGACAGTGCAGACGAGGAGTCTTCCACGAAAGATGAAGGCAGGCGAATAAACAAAGTATCCAGACGCCGCCAGTCTCGCCGAGCTGCTCTAGAAAAGGCATTCAGAGAAACACAAAAAATTCATTCCTACGTATATATGTGTATGTGCGTTTATATGCCTGTCCAGATATATGCCATGGTCAGGTGTGTAGACGTTTCCATCAGTCCCTCGACTGAAATAAGTCCAACTCACAGTCTCTGCTCGTCTCACCCTTGCCTCTTCTGTCATGGTACAAGACTCCCCTCTGTGTTGCCCTTTCTCGCTCACTCACTGAGAAGAATATATATATATATATATAGATAGATAGATAGATAGATGTACATGTAGAGAGAGATGCGTACGTGTATGAATACTAATCTCTGCATCTCCATGGAGACACACTAGTGTGTATCGACTTGTCTACTTACTCCTTCGTTTATATATATATACGTTTCTAATTGCATGTGATTTTGTTTGTCTGTTTATGCACTTGGTTCTGAGTGCGAGTGATTTCGTGGTTGCAGGATTGGCGCACATTCTTTAAAGTGCACACAGGTCATTGTGGAGACGATGTACGGTCCGCATGCAATGGACGGACCTATCTACGCGGCGAGAGCTCTCGTTCCCCCTCACCTGAGAAATACCAGACTTGTCGAGGCCATTTTCCAAGTGTTTAGCAGGTGCACGCAACTCTCGAAGAAAGAGCGACTTCTGCAGCCAGTCTGTTTTCTTCTCCGAAGAGCCATCGACTGTGCGAGGTACTCGTCTCTCGTCAGAAAGAACGTTTTACCAGAAGAGGTGTGCGCTTATGCGTAAACATCTGCATAAAAAGTTGCCTTTTTGTGCGAATTTCTTTCTATGTCTCTGTATTTTCCAATCCGCTTGCATTTACAGATGTTCATCCATAGCTATACGTGTAAAGTATATCTAGATATGCATTCGTGTGCGAATCATCTGTGTCCACTGGCATGTTTACACCTGCTTCTGTCAGGCTGTGTGCACGTGAACACAGAGATAAAACCGGACGGACATTACATATATATTTATTGTTTATTTATTTTTGAGAAGTGTACGTTAATAAATGCGTAGCTCACATGTACACACGAACGGCTTGTCTGTGTGTGTGCAGACGCGAAAAGCGAGCACTTGTATGAGTTGAAAAACGGGTCAGGGATTTCTTCTTGTGAGTGGTTGTTGTTCGTTCTCTTTTTTTCTGGGAAGGCGTTCCCTGTAGCGAGTCTCTCCGTTTTCCTGTCTTTTGTGGTTGTCGTTTCTCAGCCGCACCGCAGTTCAGTTTTCCTTTATTTCGGAGCCCAAGAGCAGAGGCTCTGTTTCCATGGAGAGAGATGGAACAGTGAAAGTGGAAGCGAACTACCTCGATGATCCTCAGGACTTCTTTGACGCCGTTCGCGGCGTACAGACAGCGATCGAAGTATGCTTCGTGTCTTGCCTCGTTTCCGGTCTCCCGCGAAGAGAGCGACGCCTGTGTTCTCCATTCCAAGTTTCGCGCGTAGTTCGCTGTTGGCTTCCGAATCTCTCTCTTCTGAATTCTGGACGCGTGTGACCTATTCAGCAGTTTTCGCCGCCCATTCAGTGCCCGTTTGTTGGTTCTCGCCTCTGAGGCTCCTGCTCTTTTCTACGACCTAAACGCGCCAGACTCTTCGATCGGCGCTTTGCCGTAGGACGAACCACTGAACAGCTCACCTCAGGCCGGCGATGCAGGAGCCTGAACCGTGGGGTGTTTCGGAGCACAGTCGTGTGAAGCGAGGTCCACCAGATAGTTTACGCAAGAAGTTGTCGTCTCGCGCACGACGTTATCGAAGCATGGGGAGCTCGTTTTGCGGCCCGCTTGGTTTCCGAGGTTCCTCCAAGTCTTCCAGAAGAAGTGCTGTCGTCGCATCTCAATTTCTTTTCAGCGAGTCAATGGAGACGCCTTTCGGGGGCTCATCGACTCTGTTGGACGCACAGCCTGTCCCGTGATGCTTTTGGATGGCTTTCTGCAAATCGTCACGAGACTTCTTCAAGAAACGTCTTCCCCCTCTCTCACTCCTGCCCATCTCGAGCAAGTCAGGAGACGCATACCATCAAATACTCTTCCCCACCTTCTGTTATTCTCCTTCGTGCACCTATCCATATCTATAGAGTTAGTATATATATATATTATATATGTGCAATTATTCACGTACATATCCATAGCTATATATATATATATATATATATATATATATATATATATTTGAAGCATCGCCAAAGCTAGCGGCTGTGTGTGTAGACACACCCATTCGAATGAAAGGTACGTACATACGAGTACAGATATGGAGACAGACACCAAGCGCATGACCTGTAAAAGCGCATTTTTCTGTGGAAAAACGTATATATATATATATATATATGTATAAGTATTCACATGCATATGCAGGTGAGAAGAACTCTACGTGTGTGTTTTGCATTTTTCGCGTTTCGCTGGGTTCTTCTCCAAGTGCCTGCCTACGCCGGTGCTTCAACGCGACTCCTTATGCACAAGGCGAGGTGATGAGCGGCGCGAGCATCTCCCAAGCATGGTGCGAAATGTATGTTTCTCCAGGTACAGAAACATCACGACGCTTTAGCTCGGATCTATCCCCCTTCGGAACATGAAGAAGGCGAAGAGAACGAAGGAGACGCCAGCGACGACGCCCTCAACAGGCAAGCGCCTGAAGGTATGACGGCAGAAACAACCGAGTCAGAACGTTTTGGCTGCAGAGGAACATGGACCGGCAGATTGAGGGGCGCACACGGCGGCAGGGAATCACTCACATATTTGGATATCGTTCCAGTTGTTTCCATTGAACTGTCGATTTCCTCTTAATTTACTGCATGCCGTGAGAGCGAAGCAATCTGGCGCGTTTCACCATTCGTGACAGTCAACGCGGAATTCTCCCGCAGCTGCACGCCGTTGGTTTCTTCCCCACGTAGGCCTGCGCATGCACTCGCGCGTAGTTCTCTGCATGCGCTTGGTCTACCCAGCGCACTGGCACTTGCCCCCGTATATATGTGTGAATATGGATGTCTCTTGGACACAAGGACTGCCACATATATATGCAGATGCTTACCTACACATACACATTCTTATATATATGTATATACACACATATATATATATATATACATATATATACATATATATATATATATATATATATATATATATATATATATATGTGGGTGTCTGTTTAGATGATGTACTCAGCGAGCCAGGATGTGATGGGTTTGTGAACAGAGCAAAAGCAGGCGAATCTCGGATCAGCGAAGGGGGAAAGTCGGCTGGCGTCTCTCCAGCGCATCGCAGAAATGCAGAAGCTGCTGGAGGACCTGGTTGCGCGCGACGAAAGTGGAGACGCGGCGACCTCTGAGCGACGCAGTTCGACCGTCCATACAGTCCGACTGGATCGTTTAACTGGCTTCTTCGACTCAGGTCTCTGCAGCAGAACATGCAAAGAGGTCGACGACAGCTTCCTCTACGGCGTCTACACGAAAACATGTCCCTGGAGGGATGTATTGTACCTCTTTCATGGCCTCTGTGCTCCGTCTTGCTCTCCTGCATGTAGCGAGGAAAAGGATGGCAAAGCGAGCGTTGCAGACACTGAGGAAGGAGTGGGCGAACACAATTTCGTTTTCAAACTCGACACAAGAACGAGACAGTTTCAAGAGAGAGACGCTGTTCTCGCCTCCGAGCAGTGGGCCGCTACTTTTCCGCCTCTGCTTCCTTGTACGAAACAGCGACCCGCGCGAAACGCTGGCGATACACCGTTCTGCACATTCGCTGAAGCATGCGCCACACACACACACACCACAGTGCGAGTCTCGGACATCCTTCTGCATTTCTCGATCGATGTTGTGTGCCGGGTGTAAACGTGAAGTCGCCGTTTCGCCTCTCTTTGTCGACTCTCCTCAGAAACCAGATCGCCTCCAAAGGTCTGAAGCTGGATCGGGGAGAAACCACACACGCATGTTTCCTGGATCGACTCACCGTTACACCTGGACACCCAGAGTGAAACCTGTGTACACAACGTCACAGACACTGTTCAACGACCTCTATGTTCTCATGCTCAGAAAGATATATACACGTGTATATATATATATATATATACATACATGTCTACACATCTGCATAATGCATGTATACATACATATATATATATATATATATATTTAGATGCATATATATTTATATGAGTACATATTTATATGTGTATTATATTTATATGGATAAGCAGAAGAGAATTTGTGTGGGTTCGTGTGAATCGGCGCTTCGCTGTTTGAGCAGCTCGTCGGGGGGCCTTTCATTGCATTGTGTCGCGGTGCATGCGTCGAGTCGTCGCGTTTTTGTTTGCGCAGCTCCGGACGATCCTACACACATTGCGGAGTACGTTCTGACGTACATGAGCAGCATCTGGCATCACGCAGGAACGGCGGAAATGGGCGCGGTTGTCGACAACCTGTTTCGAATGCGAGGCGTTGTTGGCCTCTCGATCGTCGACGCCTCTGTGCTGCCCCAAATCAGCCGAGGAAATCCAACGGCGACGCTGCTGACGATCGGCCGGTGAGAGCGGAAACAGTTGCTTCACGGCGTTTGCGCGGTCCTGTCGACGTGAACGAGAGATGCCGCAGATAGACTTGTGCATGCATTTCAGACTTGGCATGGGTACAGACAACGGCAGTTCGAATTCGTAGACGGCTGAGTGAGTCGCGACGACACCCCAGAGATGGAAGGCAGCAAACGTGGAAGGCATCAAAGGCATTTCGATTAGAGGGGAATCCGACGAGAAAAGAGAAACGTTCGAAATACAAAAAAAAACATATCGGCGAAGACGGCTGATTTTCAGTTTCGGTGGCATTTTCAGTGGCCGCGCACATCTACGAGCTCTTATTCAGAAGGCCCGTACAGTTTCGACAAGGAAGGCGCCAGGAGAGAGTTTCGTCCCTTCTCAACAGCTGATGGACTCATGTTTATATCTGACTGCATGTATCGAGAGCTGTGTAGAACGGCTCGACGGATCTTTATCAAGGCCAGCGGTTCGGTGAATTTCCTTCGTACGCTTTCGCAGATACGCCGCCCTGAAAAAACTCGAAGCTCAGAGCCATTCTCGCGAAGCAGTTGTCTGAGCGTGGAAATCTCTCTCGACCTCGCGCTGGACAAGAAACAACGGTGAGACTTGACGGGACTCAACAGTCCGTCGCGGTTGCGTTGAAAAAGTGTAAAGACTCTCATTCGCTGTCTGCATGCTTTTCGCGGAGACAACACGAGGACTTCTGTCGGTTTTCATTTCTGGCCAAGTTCCTGGCGTGCCATGCATTCATATCGATGCGAAAACGCCTGCATGTCAAGATACGTACACGCCACACTCGTGCGACAGGTTAATTATGTATTTATATATAGCGAGAGAGAGCGAGATTTATGGATGTAGCGATACAATATAAGGACGGTATCGATGTTTTCCGTGGAAAAAGGACTGTTTTGTTTGAATTGTCTCATCAGGGTCCTGCAGAGTTCTGGCGGCGACGTTCATGCGCCAGGTTGCTCTTTCCGTTTCATTTTTTCCTCTTGCAAAGGCAAGCAGGAAAGTTGACCAAGCCACCGTTCCTCAAAAGCAGAGGCCGGCTTGCGTTCTAAGTTTCTGTTTACCTGCGAAGATTTCGCGTACGACTGCTCTCCAGTGAATGGCCAATGCACGTGGAACATTCATCTGAATTGTTCCTCTCGCATTTCTCTGTTTCCCTGCCGTCTCGTTTTTCCACGGGTCGCTGCTGTCACACATCGTACCTCTCTGACTTCGTTGTTCAACCATCATAAGAAGCTGCCCACACTCATGCATCGTCCGTGTACTGACACAATATATATATATATATATATTTGTACATATATATGTATATATATCTATGTATTTCCTGTAGGGGTACACAGTGTGTGGGCAGATGTTTCGACAGGTGCAGGCGAGCAGGAAGATTCAGTGGATGGGCAAAAGTGTGTTGTCAAGTTGTATTCTGTTGGCGTTGTTTCGAGAACAGCGAGTGTATCTGGGAGTCTCATCGAAATCATCTGTCGAAGAA
This sequence comes from Toxoplasma gondii ME49, assembly GCF_000006565.2. Lineage (NCBI taxonomy): Eukaryota > Apicomplexa > Conoidasida > Eucoccidiorida > Sarcocystidae > Toxoplasma > Toxoplasma gondii. Next base: position 3,528,411 of record NC_031473.1, read on the forward strand.
GTGGAGTTTTGCCGAAGACAGACACCGCCATGTCTGTGTAGAAGTTAACGCACAAAGAACTATCCTGGGGAGTGCACGACTGGGGGAGAATCGAGCGACAGAAAGGACGAAACGCATCCCGAGAGCTGCTGACACTCGAAACGATCTTTCACTGCAGTTAAATGACATTCCTGCGCCGCCTGCAGGTAGATGTATCCATGATTTTTATGACCAACGGAGGCTTCGGCGTTACACATACACTACGCGATGTGTAGTGTATGGCTGCACTCATCACTCACACACAGAAAAACTCGTCGTGTTCGGCTTATCTAGGATCGCAGTCCTTCTTAAAACTATTCGCGTTCTGTAGTTTTTTGCCCTCTACGGGTACTCGTTGGTCAGGAGTCTCCACTGCTTGCATACAGATCCACTTCACCTGCTTCATCTACCTGCCTTCTCCCCGGTAGCGACGTCCGTGTTGCTTGAGAGGACTGTGACACAGTCTTGGAGAAGGCTTCGAGGAATCTAATTAAAAGACTGCAAAAAGCTGTATTCCCTCGACTGCTGCTCAAAGGTTGCTCACGCAGACAGATACACAGACGCCTCCTAAAACGGACGGGTCCCACAGAGTCGGGTGCCTCTATGCCTACGCGAGTATACGCGCGAAGTCTTGCGTGCGTACTTGGTTAACGTCTACCAAGTCCATCGACAGGAGGCACCTTAGATTCAGAGGCTTGCCTTCTCCTCTGTCTCACTGAAGACCGCTTGTTTCAAGTTTTCAAAGGATTCGAATCACGCGACAGACTGAGCAAGGGAAAGAAGGCATCCCGCCTCGAGGGGGAAAGCCGCCTGACACGAGAGGGGAAGCGATGCACGAAAAAAGCAGAGACAGAGTCGGAAATCAGAATCGCTTTTCCCCGAGCTCCGCACTGACTCAAGGTCCTACGTCGTCGCATCTCATCCTGAGGCTGTAGCAGGCCTCAGGGACGGTCTGCGACGCCGAAAAATAATGTGTGTGGCTGGAAACGTTTTGTGACACTCTTGAAGAGTTGAAGAACGTAACGCATCCATTTCAGATCGTGTATTCCTGCGACAGGCGCTTCAGTTCTCTTTCCTCTTTTTTTTCTGGATTTTCTCTCACTTCTATCGCGAGAATCCCCCAGTGTGCTCGATGGAGCAGAGCAGCGGACTCCTAAGGGGGTCGCAGCCCCAGCTGACGACTGTCCGCGACGCCGTGAGCTGCGCGATTCTTCGCTGAATGATTGGAGAACCCACGAAGCGAGGAAAGACAACGGCGTCCAGCCAGTCTCGGATTTCTGAAGAAAGATAGAACCAGAAGATCACCCAGCGAGACGGCGACAAATCAAACGAAAACGCAGGGGAAAAGAACACGGTAGACCGCTGGGCGTCTTTGAAACAACAGAGACAAGCAGCGCTGAAAAGGCGCTCTCTCGAAGTCGCGTCACTTCCGACACAAGCGATTCTGGGAGAAAAGGCAGTTCGATCAACACCAGCTCCAACCGCGAATTTGTTCCGCCGTCGGTGGAAACTCCCCTCTCCATTTTTTCACGTTCGACTTCTGTTCCGTGCTGCATCATGCCCGAGTTACCTTTTCTTTTCCATCGCTCTGCGCGTTCCGCTTCTCCCTCTGCTTCGGTTGCTGGCTTGGCAGTTCCTCCCCAGTCTTCTCTCTCGGCGTTCTGCGCCGCTGGGGCGTCTGCTGTCTCTCCGCGTCCTCCTTCCTGCTCCGCGCCGCCTCCGGTTTTTACACTGTCGCGCGGGTCGTAGGATCGAATGAACGCCAGAACTTGCTCGAGGGGGTACTTCGCTGAGAGAAGGCACACACAGGAGGAAAGTCCATCTCGAGGAGCAAGACACCAGCGAAGAGGTGCAGGACGCGGAAGACAGCGGAGTCCGGAAAACGACGACCGACAGACAGAAAGAAGCAGACAGAAAGAAGCAGACAGAGAGAGACGCAGACGAAGCGACACAGAGGAGACAGCGACGATAGCGCATGAGGCCACCACACACAAAGGGAAGGGAGAAAGACCAGAATACTGGCTCTTCTGACAGAAGTCGCGGAAAGCCAACAAACTGCAAGAGTCAGAGAGCTCGTCGTCTGCAGGCGACACCTAGGGAAAAACGTTTCTCCTCAAAAAAAAGAGAGTCAAAGACCAAACAAAAAGAGGAAGGCAAGCGTAAGCGAGCGACAGGTCGAGAGTGTGGGCTGTGTCTTCCCGTCGACAGAAGCAGACTTGAACAGTGCGTACAAATCGGACAGAACAAGCGCTCGACGCAGAGACGACGCGGAACTCCAGTGACAAGAAAGAAATGTTCCTCTGGAAAGGCAGAGCAGAAACACAGCCAAAGGCGTAACGATCAGAGAGAAAATTGAGGTGCAGACAAACTGTAGTGCAAGAGAAAGGAACAAAGTGGACGCGAGAGCGCTGGCGACAAAGACAGGATGAAATGACGGTGTTCTCTAGGCAAAGAAAAGCCTAAACGCTTACGAGGAGTGGAGTCCTCGGTTGCCGCCAAAAACGGACTCTCATCCTCGTCTTCAGAGTGTCGGTTTTCTTCTGCCTCCTTCATCCTTTCCTTCCCATCGCTTGCCTCCCCTTCTCGGTTCTTGCCCTCGCGTTCCTCCGCTCCGCATTGCTTCTCTCTTCGATCAGACAAGGTGCGATAGAAATCGACAACAAAGCCTTCAAGGAGTTCCTTCGTATCGCTGAATGCGAGCGTTCCCTCCAACCGGTACGCGCTTTTCAGTGACTGGAGCTGCAGAAAGGCGGAGACAGAAGAAGCGAAGAACTCGGAAAAGAAGTCTTTTCGTGTGCTCCCTCGTTTTTGAGCGAACACCGCTGCACCCGGGAAGACACGGAGAGAGCGTGGATCGACCTAACGCGCCTACGAAGAGCGCGAAGCGCAAACCGGGCAAGCGAAGTGGAGAAAGAAGAAACGACACCAGCAGTTTGCTCCGCGCTTTTGCAGCAAATCGGCAGAAACGCAGCAAGCGCCTCAACGAGCCACGACCGAGAAGAAGAGAGAAGCGAAGCGCGGAATCGCACCGAGAGAGAGAGGCAGCGCTGGACTGAACAGGTGGAAGCAAAAAGAGAAAGAGAGAGAGAGGCGGGGGAGTCGAAACCCTAAACCAAAGAGGAAAAGGAAGTCACGAAGCCATTTCAGGGCAAACGGAGAGTTCCTACCATTGCCGAAGCTTGTCGCTCCTCTCCCTCACAAATTCGGCACTCGATGTCTCTTAACAAGTCGCCTTCGCGAACAGAGATGCACTGCGCTGAAGAGAAATCCAGAGAAGAAGTCGGAGAAAGGGAAAGTCGACCCTCCTCGCGATGGTCCGCGATCTGCACTTCTACAGCCAGTCGAAAGACAGTCCGCGATAATTCAAACTCTTGGCGTTGTCTGCTTTCCCTTCACTTCGAGGAACCTCCCGCGACTCACGCGTACACAGCAGAGTGGCCAGAAGCGTCCTGAAGCTTCTTCCCTAACGTCTTCGAGAGACTGACGCACAGTTTCCAGGATCGCCTGAGGAAGACTCTCTGCTAACGGGTGCGAAGTGACACGGACCAGCGAGCATTTCGCCAGTGAAAAACCTGAACCGTTTTCCGCTGCCTTTCCTCTGACGCTTCCTCGGTTTCCCCCGCCGCTCGGTGCCTTTCGGACTTTCGCCCAGTCGAAGACACACCGCAACGTGCGGAGGCGCGATGCGCAGCTCCCGGGCCTTTTAGAAGCTCCAGGACCGTCGCGCGAGTGAACGAAAGGCGTTTAAACGTCCTCGGGGTCTCCGCTTACTTGCTAAAGCGAGCAGCCAAGCGTCGCGTTCCGTTTGAGACTTTGTCTGGCGCAAACGAACAGCCGACGCATGCAGAGAAACGAGTGGACAGGCCGTGCAGGCGAAACACAAGGCGCGGAACGAACGGGGGAACAGGGAAAACACAGATGAGAAACAAACAGTGCACCTCGAGAGTCGTTGAGTTTCTCTTCTCTTGAATGCCTCTCCCCTGCAGACAGCTGGTATTACTGGAGGGAGGACAGAGTCTCCTGCTGTGGCTGTCAGAAACGCTCTGTCTTTGACTGATGCAGTGCTCCACCTCCTTGCACATCATCCATGGTCTGCCCTGTTCTCCTTTGCCATGGTAGTCCTTCTTCTCATTCTTGTGTCCGTCGCGTGTTTCGTTAACTTCGGCCCTCTCTTTCGCTTCTTCGCGTCGGTTTCGCAGTTCTCCGCTGTCTTTTTGCGCTTACTCTCCAGTAGTGCGACCGCTCTCGCGTCTGCAGCAGGAAACTGCATGCGTCGTGGGGAGGCGCTACGAGCTGAGAGAGAGGCAGAAAGCAGAAGACGCTTGCGTCCAGTAAAGACGACAAGATGACTCAGGGGCGGAGGAGAAAAGCAACTCGGAAGAAAGAAACTCGCGGGACACAGAGAAGAATCAAGAGGGGAGATCGCAAGAACAAGGAGATTACACAGAGGAGGAAAGACACCGGGGAAGAGGAGAAACGCAGGAAAAAGACATGCGAAAAGGACGCACCAGGAAAAGAGAGCGTACCTGGACACAGTCTCTTAACGGAATCAACGTCCACCTCCCTCGAGGCCTAACAGACGCAAAGAGTCGAGGCTCAGAACAAGAAGAGGAAGGAGACGAAGGCGGAGAAGACGGGGGAGACGAAGGGGGAGAAGAGGGAGGAGAGGAGGACGAAAAGGATGCCGAAGAACAGGAAGAATGATAGTCATCGTCTGCTGTCAGGGAATACCAGAGAGCCTCTGGGCGCAACAAGCAGCGTCGTGCCTTCCACGTCGTCACATCCTGCGGTGCAGCAGGCGGAGCAAAAGCGGAGAAAAGAAAAAAAATGTAAGGCGACACGGTGAGAAAATCAGAAGAGCGAACCTACTGTGAAAAACAAGAAAACAAGACGAAGGAAGAGGAGACGGAATTCTAAAAAAAGGACAGCAGCCCAGATCAATGCGAGGAAGAGATACTTCTGGAGACTCGGATGCAGATGCAGAGACGCAAAACAGTCAAGGGAGACAAACAGAAGTTCAGACGTACAGATACAAGCTCCTAGGCCTTATATATATATATATATATATATATATATATATATAGCCTTCACGTGTAGGTATAGACAAATAGAAAGTAAAGATACGAGACATAGACATACCATGGTAAACATGGATAGATGTGTACACCCCTACGTCTTATATGCATATTGTTCATGTACAGATATATCTATATCTATATATATATATATGTATATGCATTTCTTGATATTGATGTCTATGCCTCTAGGTACTGATACGATATATATATATATATATATATATATATATATATCTGTGTATATATCGTTTGTGTCTGGAAGTACGTAAGAAGGAAAGAACAATAAGAGGGGAAAGAGAGAGAGAAGCAAAGTTCCACGGCACAGAAGAGAATCGTACTTTGCTTGCTTTTTCAAGAATGCCTTGGCGCAGCGCCTGTACGAGCAGCAAAGATGGCCGGATGAACAATGGAGATGATTCGAGAGAGCGTCAGCTTGGCAGACAGTCGCTGTTTTTTTCGACAGAGGAAAGTGGAGAAAGCGCTCGCGCTCCATAGCGTCGAGACTTGATTTCGTTGCTCCTGTTGACACCGCGCACCGTTGAGAAACCGCGAAGCCGCAGTCCTCTGGTTTTTCTTATACGCTGAGTCTCTCCAGCATCCCTCCATCTCTGACAAAAGGAAAAAAGCGGTGTGCTCTCCCCGCCGTCCTCTGTTCACTTGCACCTGCGTAGAAACTCATTTGGGTCTTCTTTCTTCCCGAAGAAAAAAGAGAGTCCCCAGACTCCCCACATCACCGACTCTGGGTGAACAGGAGAGTCTGGATAAATGCATGCATGCACAGGAGTGTACGCGAATGCAGCTGCCTCTCAAGTCCTGAAAACGCATGCGTTTGCATTGGAGTCCGGCGACACCAACTTTTTCGGAGGAATCTACATCCACCCCAAAAAGATGTTCACACGAATCAATAGCTGCATCGTCGCCGCATGTGTATGTAGACATGTATGGATATCTACATATCTACATATATATATATATACCTACATACCTACATAACATATCTATATCTATCTATCTATATATATATATACATACCTACATATCAACATATCAACATATCTATATCTATCTATCTATCTATATATATATATATATATATATATACATACCTACATACCTACATACCTACATATCAACATATCAACATATCTATATCTATCTATATATATATATATCTACATACCTACATATCTATATCTATATATATCTACATATCTATATATATATATATATATATATATATATATATATATATATATATATAATATGATGACTAGGTGTGTGTCGGAGAAAACGACATGCGAAGAAGGAGATTGTACTCAGAGAAAACGGACGAACGTTTTAGCGGACCTTTTCTTCCATGTCGCGGTCAGAGGAAGTCTCCGAGTCTCCACCCGTGCTAGCAGAGCGCCGCCTGCAGAGCTCCTGAGAAGACGTTTGAAAAGTTGGTTTGAGCGAGGTTGGTTGCTCGCTCGGTGTACCGGCCTTTTGACGCGCGTTAGTCGTTGAAGAGCAGCAGAAGAAAGGAGACTTCTCGCGGAAAGAACGAAGGAAAGGCGCGAGGTCCAGAAGAGCCAGAAGCGCGGAGAGAACGTTCTCGAGAGAGAGACAAAGAGCGAAGAAGGAGAGTTCCACAGAGAGAGAGAAAGCAGACAGAAACGGACAGAAACAGAGATGAGCAGACCGATGGATGGAAAAGGGAGAGCGTGTGAGATACCAATGGAAGCGAAGGCAGAAGAAAGACAACTGGTGATGAAGCACAGCAAGCGAAAACGACAGTCGAGTCTCGAGGCCGAGTTCGAATAACGAGGAAGCGAGGGAATCCTGAAGAAGAGGAAAGGGAGAAAGGTAAACGAGGACAGCGACGGCAAGAAAGAAGAAAGTCTGCTGTACAGAGGGAAGCTGTGTCTGAAGAAGAAACAGTGTCTCCTGAACTCTTGACACACTCACTAAAAAGTACCTATGACTATATATATGTATATATATGTATATATATTTAGACAGCTACGATCCGAGAGAGGGAGAGAGAGGTAGAAAGCATCTGAGTTCAACAGCCTTGAAGACACAGAAGGGAAAAAGGGCAGCAATTGTTGAGACGGAGAGATCCAGATCTGCCGGATTGTGGTTGGTTCACGCGCGCTTGGCTGACGGCGGTGACAGAGAAGTAAACGGAGAGATCGAGGTAAAAAGCAAAAACTCAAGAAGCGTCGCTGTGGCTCGGAAGGCGACGACAAAGAGAGGAGAGGGGAGACAGCTTAGATAGCTGCAAGGTCACTGGAAATTCCAGGAGAGAAGTTCGGCGCTTAAAGAGCCGACAGCGTTTCTGTCAGCGTCCGAGACCAAAGCAAAAGTGCGATTTTCTCCAGCGTTTCATCACGCTCTCGTTCCGTCATGCACATTTTCCCCGTTGCATGCCGAGCAGACATGTCGCGGTCTTCGAGGCTGGTCTCTGCGTTTTCGGCGAGATTCCAGATCTCTTTTACTCGACAGGCAGCAGAAGAACGCCCCAAGAAAAAAGGCAAAACGAGCGAAGCGAGGGTGTGTGTGTGTACTGAGCAGGCCAGCAAAAGGCCGCAAATGGAGCGGACAGACATCAGCGGAGGAAATCCTTTCGAGGACTCTTTTCTCTGGGTCGTCCAGCACCAAGTCTGTTCTTTCTCTCCTTTCATCTTTTGCTTTTCTCTTGCCCTTTCTCCCTCGACTCTTCTTCCCGGCGTCTTCTCTTCTGGACAGTCGCTGTGAGGAGACGCAGGCCTCTCTCTGGCCGGTTTTCCTCTCTCCGTTTTCTTTTCTTCTTCTCGGCTTGCCTCCAGGTTCTCCTTCGTCTCCTCTTCTTCTCTTCTCCGTCTTCACTCCTCTGCGTTCTCGCCTCGCCGCGCGCGATTCCAGCGGCGCCTTCCTCTTCTTCGCCCAGTCCCCCTCGCGTCCTCGGAGTGTGCCGGTTTCGAGCTTCAGTGGATTTCCCTTAGCAGCTCTTCCTGAGTGCAAGAAGAAGAACCGGGAGGCCGGACAGAACGAAAGAACCGGAGCCGGAGATCTGCTCAGACTGTCTCCCTTCCCAGTGAGAGGAATCGCTCTTCTTCGTCTCTGGAAGAACAAGCCTTCGATCGCCGCAAAGGAAGCGCATCTCCCGACGTCGCTACGAATCGTACAGGCTTTCTGCTCCTTGCGTTTCTTCCAGAAGAACTTGTTTCTTCAGATTGGAGGACCGGGACTACGGAGCCGCTCTTTGCTTTCCAAGAGACGCGAAGCCTTTCCATCGAAAAGAACCGCCTTCGTCGCCTCAATGGTCCTGTCTGCTCCTCTGCGGCGTCTCCCGCACATGATGCGAGCAGTTCTCGTTGATGCGGCTCCTCTCTCGGGACCGCCTGCTGTCGAGGCGAAAAACCAACAGAGTTTCAAGCTCTTTCTTGGCTCTGCGGCAATGCCGCAGGCGCGAAAAGAGAAGAACGAAATTCTCATCCGAGTCTGCGCCGCCGGCGTCAACCGCATGGACCTGTTGCAGAAGCGCGGTGAGAGTCGGCGAGAAAAGAGGACAAAAAACCGAGAGGGGAAAGAAGAGCAGACGAGGAAGAAGGAGTGACGCCAGAAATGCGAAAGAGAGAGAGCAGAAGAAGCAAGAGAAGAGAAGGGAGACTGGAAACAAGAGAGGCTACACAAGAGGTTAAGCGAGGAGACGTTGAAGGGGGAAGAAAGACGGAGAGACACGAAGGCAAGGTGGATGCATGACGCTCAGGAGATGTTCTTGCCCACAAGAGTCACCACTGTTCTGCTGCTCGCGCTACCGCTACGAAGAACTCACAAAGAGTCAAGAAATGTGTGACAGTGTCTTTCCAGCTCGAATAGACGAACCTATTGGTTTGAATCTGGTACAGAGTTTCGGTTTTGCTTCAGATTCCCCAGTGCATCTCGCTCTCGTTTGCTTTCTCTGGGTGCCGATGTTCTCTCGAGACTTCGCCTTCATCTCTCTCTTTCCTGTGACGCTCTGTGTGTGTCATCTCCTCGTGATATGGCGTCGGTCCTTTCGGGATCTCTGCATCTTTCTCTTCTGTCGACCCAAGTCGCGTTTGCTTGACCTCCGTGAAACCGTCTCTGCCTTTCTCTTCCTGTTTCTGTCTCTCCTTTTCTCTTTTCTTTCGTCTAACTAAACCGGATGCGCCGCCTGTGTGAAGGAGATGTTCAGAAAGTCCTCTTGCGTCAACGCCTCTGTCCTGCATGCAGGTAAATATCCCCCGCCCCCTGGAGCCTCGACGATCCTCGGTCCAGAAGCCGCGGGGGTTGTCGCGTCCTCCGGTGAGTTTCGAGGCATCAAGCAATCTTCACTTTGTTGTTTTCTTCTGTCTCTGCCTGCACACAATTGACTTTCTGATCTCCAGGCCGCGACCACTGTCGCAGTGGAGACAAAGTAGGTTCCCATACTTCACCTGAAAGCTGGAGACGTTCCTAAACAAGACCGCGATGTTGAACTGTGTCAAGCCTGTGTTACGCTTCTCGCGCAAACGATCATTCCTCTCGCGTTCCTTTCCTGCTCTGTCCTGCGCTTCTCCACCACACTCCAACTTCCATTCGGATTCAAGGTTTCGTTGAACATTTGTTTTTGCTTTTCTCTGTGTGAACGACTTGTCAGGGAAGCGATTTCGAGAAGGCGACAGAGTCATGGCTCTTCTTCAGGGCGGGGGATACGCTGAATATGTCGCTGTTGAGGAGGGCCTCTGTATGCCGATTCCGTCGACTCTCTCCTTCTCTCAGGTTAGACAGAAGTCGCGATGCGCGTCGAATGAGGGATGTTTCCTGTTTACAGCTCTTGCCTCACACACGAGGCCTTGGAGTCTCTCCCATTTGTACTTTTATCTCTGCCGCGCGCGTCGGTTTCTCGTCTTCTTGCTTCCCCATCAAGCAAAGAAGTCTTCCGACAGTCTTCTTTCTTCGTATTTTTTGCCTCTCCTCTCTCGCTTTCTTTCCTCTCCTTCTTCTCGCTGTTACGTCAGAGCCTCGTGCTACCTCCGTCTTCCCCTCTCGTTTCGTCTGTCGTTGCGAGTCTCTCGGCGCGTTCGTTTTCTTCGTCATTTGTCCCCTTCTTCGGAGCTCCTCGCTTTTCCTCCAGGCCGCGGCAATCCCCGAAAACTGGCTGACAGCGTATCAGCTTCTGCACTTCGTCGCAGGTGAGCTAGCAGGAACAGGCTCTGCTCCTCGGAGCCAAATTGTCTTTTTCTTCTGCGTGTCTCTTAGGAGACGCCGTTTGTCAATGCGTCTCAGCTAAGACCGCTCAACTTCTTCGCCTGTCGCTCTTCCGGCACCTCTCTCTTCCCATGGGACCTGTCCTTCTGCGTAGGTCTTCAACCGGCTTCGACGCCCTCTTCTGCATGCTTTTCTTCCTCGCCTCCTTCTTCTGCCACAGCCACAGCCGATTCCTTGAACTCATCAGAGCATGGAGAGAGACAAACAGACGCCTGCCCTTTCGTTTGCGCTGGCGCCTCTGGGCGAAGGCTGCCGATTCGCTCTGTTCTCATCCACGCTGCAGCCTCAGGTCAGAGTCATTTCTTCTTCTATCTTTCCCTCTCTTCCTTTCTCGTTCTCTCTTCCTTTCTCGTTTTCTCTTCCTTTCTCGTTCTCTCTTTCTTTCTCGTTTTCTCTTCCTTTCTCGTTTTCTCTTCCTTTCTCGTTCTCTCTTTCTTTCTCGTTTTCTCTTCCTTTCTCATTCGACGTGTGTCCACGGGCGTCCTCTCTACCTTGCGTTCTTGCTCTTTCTCTCCTCCCTCCCTCTCCTCCTGTTCTGTGTTCCCTTTCGCCGGTTTTTCTTCCACGACGCTTTCTCCTCGACGAGGGCAGAAACGCGTATCAGACGCGCCGTTCCACGTTTCGAATCAAGAGAACGGATCGATTGAAACGCCGTTGATGTACCCCACAAACTGACATGAATCTCATCATGCATGTAGACTACATATATGCAGAACTATGTGTAACTCAGGAGAAACATACACACTGAACTCCTCCCTATCAAATATCCATATCTGTCCAAACACATCGATAGTTTTATGTAAAAATATTTATAAATAAACATGCATATATATATATATATATATATGTATATATATATATATGTATATATATATATATATATGTATATATATATATATGTGTATATATATGTATATATATAAGTATATATATATATATGTATATATATGTATATTTATTTATAAATATTTTTACATATAATATGTGTAATTATTGATGAATTTATCTGTATATTTTGTTCACGTGTTTTTGCATTTCTGTGTGCGTGGATGTGTGGCGTTTTTGGAGAATATCGTTCATGTTCCAATTCTGCGATTTAGTGGAGATACACAGACGAACAAAGGGTTGGAAAAGTGCATTTTTTTCTCGACTTTTGCGGTGTTTTTTTTAAGGTGTAGGCACTGCTCTCGTCCAGCTCTGCCGCCTCCTCGCGATTCCCACCATCATCGCCTCTGCGGGATCCGACGAGAAACTGCAGCTCTGCAAGACTCTCGGTGCGCGCAAATCTAAAAACGAAAACTGAAAGCGCAAACGCGTCTTCATGGACAGATGCTGGAGGTCGTCTGTGTTATATATATATATATATATATAATGTATATTTGTACTTTTAAGTACATCCTGGTATGCATCTGCGTAGGTGGAGAAGGCACTGTGTCGTCAGGAACGCGTGGATGAGTTCTTCACGTTTTGATATGTACAATTCTTTAGATATAAATACGACCAAAAACGTAGATTTGCCATGTGGATATGGAGGCGTGTGTCTGTATATTTGTGCATGCATATTCGCCAATATGGGCGTTCATGGGTGTTTGGCCCATGCATGTAAGTTTGCATATCGCTAAATGGATGCAGAGACTGAAAACAGTCGCCCGCGCTCCGACTCTGAAACGTTTTCATTACAGAAGAGACTGTGTCCTTTGACCTCGGACGTATCCCTATCGTATCTCCATGCAGTTTTTAGAGTCGTTTGCATCTGTGGTAAGACTCTCGGCGTCGCGCATTTCCGCTTGTTCTTTCTCCTGTGGAAGAGCGGTCTCCAGTGGTGCCCTTAGAAATGGAAAACCTGAGGACGAGAAATGTAAAAGGGACTCGGTTTTAGAGGAAACGTGATGAGGAACTCTAGGACGCAACATTGTTCTTCGAAAAAGCTAACGAAATGAGACAGCGACCTGGAAATCTCCGTCTCAACTTTCCTCGTCTTTTTTCTAGGCGCCACTCACCTCATCAACCACCGAGCTGTCGAGGGTCGCTTTTCAGAAGCCGTCAAGAACGCGACTCACGGACTGTAGGGGAAACGCGAAAAACAAGTCTTTCCAGCTGTGTCGAGGAAGAACAAGAGTGGAGGCGCCGTCTCTCGGGATGAGGCAGCGCGACGTTTTTTTCGTTCCTGGTAACTTCCTCATTTAGGGAGAGCGTGAGTGAAGTCGCGAACAATAGGTCTCCTTTCTCGAAACGTACTGAATCCAGCTCTGTACCACCAGCAGAGAGCATGCCGTCGTGCGACCGTGACGTTCGTCTGTGCGGAGGATTCGATCGACCTCTTCGTTTCACGAGTACGCGATTCAACCAGAGGCTGCCTTGACGTCTTAGTGGCGCAACTCGCTTTTTATCAGATGGTCTTTAACAAAACAAACGCGGTTCCAGTTGTGCTGAATGCGCCTTGTCCAGAGGGGTCGATTTACTGCTGGATCCCGTCGGAGCCTCGTTCATGCAGGAAAACGCACAAAGCTGCGCTTTGGACGCCAGGTAGGTTGAACGATGCAAAGGAACGCGACCGGACAGACAAGGAACAAACACAAGGAACGATTGAGAGAACGATACGCAGGGTGAAGATTCGTCTTTTCCCTCTGTGGTCACTTGACGAACGTACGGCTTCCTGACGCACACTTTCCGTTGCTCTGTTTGCAAGTGACGCGAAGCTACAGGTCTCGGTTAAAGTTGAAAATTACTTCGAAAATGGGTCAAACCGTGTCTGCTCGCCTTTCTAGAGTCGTCACTTCGTCGACTGCTCGCCGAAGGCTCTCTGTTCATTGTCGCCGCCTTCGTCCACTTTACTGCAGTGCCTTCCCCTTCTCGATCGACGTTGTTCTTGGTCCTAGACCTCGACAGTGCCCCCTGAGGTTCGTCGCTTCTGTAGTCTGCACCGTGCGTTGTCTCCTCGTTCCTCTTTCTCTTCCTCCACTGTTCGTGTGAGAGAGAACAGACACAGGAAGAGCGAGACAGAGAAAAAGGCGCGGCACCGGGGAGGTCTCCACCCGGTGCCGAGTCTGGTTTTTGAGACGTTCTCGCTCTTCTTTTCCGTGTGCGTTCACCTCTGTCCTCAGCTGGGTGCTGTATGGAGCACTAGGCGGTGTCCGCGTACCCAGCTTCGATTTGCAGCTGCTTTTCGCTAAGCGAATCCGCCTTCTCAGCTCCACGCTTCGCAGCCAAGATCTGAGCTATCGGGAGTCTCTAGTGAGGAGTTTCGAGGAGACGATTCTCCCGAAACTTGCCGACAGCTCTCTTCGCGTGAGTCGCAGACGAGTGAAAGCGTTGTCACCTGGTTGTCAAGCAGGATCAGCGTCAACGCTGACGAACCAGTGTTGCAGACGGACTCACGTTGAGTCCTGCATTCGACGTGAGAAGCGTCCGTCAGGCCCTCGAGGGAAAGAGACAGTTGTGGCGTTAAGGCGCATAAGAAACGCCACAGAGGTCCGTGCAGACTCGCGTGAGGAAGCTGGAATAGCTACAAACGCGAAGACCTCGATTTGCTTCCCTTTTCAAATCTCCCTGCAGAGCCGGGGAGGGGGGTGTTGTTCTTCTGTCGATGGTCGCATGGATATCTGCAAACACTTCCATAACTGCACCCGTGCCTTTGCGAATCTGTAGCTGGCGTCGTCTCACTGGAAATGCATGTTGTTTCTGCCTCTGGACGCCTCTGCTGGCTCGCACAGTCGGTTCAGGATACGACGTCTGCGTCCTGCCTCTCATGTCGTTGCCTTCGCCTCCTGCAGGTGATTCTCGACTCCATCTACACCGCAAGCGAAGCAGACCAGGCTCACCAAAGACTGGAGAAGAACGAAAACAGAGGGAAAGTTGTTTTGACGTTTCCCTGCCCTTCGTAAACTGTAGTAGAGTCGAGTGCCATCCGTCCAAACGAGGGGTGAACGCCGTTGTGGGTTGTGTGACGCGTTTGTCTCTCTTTCTCGAAAAAAACACAGGCACCCTGAGATTTACTCGAACTGGCGAAGTCGCACGACGGAGGTCGTCAGTCTGCTGAGAGAAGGTCCACTCTTGTGGCGCACCGTCGGCTACTCTCGCAAACTGCCTTGGAGTCTGGGCGCGAAACTTCTGTTTCGTCGGTTTTCTACACTCGAGAGATGCGCAGAAACGCAGCCGAATTATTATGCGATGACGCCAGACAGAGAGACAAGCAGCAAAAACGAAACCGGGAAGCGATGAGACACAGACACAACAGAAAGGGCCCTAGTCGCTGGTCAGATATGTCTCGTCCTGAGGTCTTGCCTTCGGGATAGACAAAGCAGCGCACACCTTGCGGCTGCAACTGATTTTCCTTTCAACTGTTTCGGCTTTTCGAGGCTTCGCTTCTTTCACTCTCGCGTTGGGAGCTGGATGAGCGCTCCACAGGACTAAACCAGATGGCGCTTCCCTCGTGGCGAAGCCCGCTGGTTTCTCGGCGCAGGCTCTCGGCATTCGAGCGCAGAGAGAAAAACAACCAGACAGAAAGCGGCTTCCTTCCCGCCCACACAAAGTGACAAAGGAATGTGCCTATGTAGAGCCTCCTTGGTCCTTAGACGTCTCTCTCTGTCTCTTGATAGTGCAGCTTGTCTTCATTTCTTTCATTTCTTTGTCGCCGGTCACTTCATAGAGCTCGTATCTACGCATCACCTGATGATGACACTACATGGTCGAGCTACGCTTTCGTCCTCTTGATGCTGGTTGTGATTTGGACTAAAACATGTCGAGGTCTCAGAGGCATGAAACTCGAGGAAGGAACTTCAGCAAATTCCGCGGAGAGTCGAGACGCTGTGGGACGGCAGCAAAGAAAAAATGGAGGCGAGGGAAAAGAGCGAGGCGCACGAAAAAGGAAGGCAGACGTAAGGTTGAGGGAGCAACGGACTCAGTTGTGTCAGAAAGAAGGCGCAGCTTGAGGCAGTGGACCAAAGCAGAGTGACGGAGGAGCAGGAAGAAAGCGGGGGAATCGAGCTACACGGAAGCTCCGCGCAGTACAATAGTCTCCGGTGAAGCATATGCATTCATGTTAACAAATGCGGGCAAGAAAAGACAGTCTTCATATTTCAAGATCTTGCCTCTCAAAAATGCTCCCCTCTACAGACATCAACGCAGACACCCTACAATCGCGCACAGTAAACAACTCATACTTTAGCCCACGAGATATACCACCACCGCGTGTAGCATGCTCCTATATAAATGTACACATTTAAGAGTAATGACAGAATTGAATTCCTCCAGCAGGTATTGGTGCAGTCCCTCCTTATTGCTACTCTTGTATATATAAATTTGCCATATATCTGCTTTACAATGTATACTTATATATATATATATATATATTTGTATATACCTATTTATTTATACACATTATTTGTATATATATAAGGCATAGGTTTGGGTTATATATATATATATATATATATATATATTTGTATATGCGCAGGGAGAAGTTCGCGCTCCTGTAGTGCATGCATTATTGTGTGGGGTGTGAGTTTTCGTGTGTGTGCGGTGCAGTATAGCTCTGAGGAAGTGTATGAAGACGTCGATTTTCAAGTTTCTTGGTTAACAGGTATTCACCGTTTTCTGTGGCAGGTTGTTTTCTGGAGTCCATTTCTGCTTGGAGTAAAGTTTGTCGGCTGAAGTAGATGACCTGACACTGACACACAGGCTCAAAGTAAATGCCTCATGTTCCCCGATACGCTTCATGAACACCGCTGAACTCTAATCTCTAAGGCCTGTCCGCCGGTTGGCGTCAGAAAAGAGGAGAGAAATGAAGAGGGAAGAAAAAGGAACTCTTGGCTGTTCGCCATGCCATCCGTTCGCCCAACACTGGAATGCCTCGGATGCTTCGACGCCGTACAGTTCCGCGCTCGTTTCCTTCCTTCTTAGCGTTCTGGTTGCAGTCTGAAACAAAGAATCGAAACAGGCTTCTCTCTCTTCCTCGTTTCCATCGCGTTTTTCTCTTTTTCTCTCGTCGGTGCCTCGACCCTGTCGCAAAGAAACGCCTTGCCCCACAGAAACAGCGTGCGCTTCGATCCGTCGTTTTCTCCCCAGGGGGGTAAAAACCGAGAGCTTACAGAGAGAGGCTTTGCGGTTGAGAGCAAAGTAAAAACGGAAGAATGGAAAGGTCTTGTTTCCTTCACCTTAGTTCTGAGCATGAAAACGCTCAACATGCATACCCCGTGTGGAGTCGCGGAGGCGCGCGACCCAGCGTTTCGCTTTCCTTTCGTTGCATGCAATCCACGCGTAACAGCGAAGAAAGACACTTGACATAGTAGCCAGACGGAGAGAACTTATACCCTTTTGCGGCCTTTTCTCGGCGCAAGAACCGAGGGATTGAGTTTCCTTCAATTTTTTCGCTGTGTTTGGCTTTCCCCTCTCGCCTGAGGAAGCTGTCGAGCTGGGACTGTCGACTCTAAACGGCCGAACCGCGCAAGTCTCTTCCTTTTCGTTGGCGGTCGCGTTGGAAGGAGTCGGAAAGTCAAGAATCTCTCTTCATTTGTTTCTTTTTCAGCCGTTCCTGGTCGAGCTTTGTGGCTGCGCTCGTCCTTTGCTCCCTGCGTCTCGCTGACGACACAACCGGATCCCTTCCACTTTTCTGCCCTTGTCGCTTTTTCTGTCACCATGCTACAGGCTGAGATGAAAGATCGCTTAGAGTTTCGGCTGCATCCGAGAGCGACCTCTTCGTGTCGTCTCTAGTTCTCTTTGTTGATAGGAAGCGCGTTGAATCTTCTCCTCTTTGTTGATAGGAGGCGCGTTGAATCTTCTCCTCTTTGGGGAAAGGAAGCGCGTTGAATCTTCTCCTCTTTGGGGATGCGCGGGTGGAATCTGTAGGCTTCGTCGCCGTCCTCGACCCGCGTATCCTTTTCGTTTTCTTCGCATCTTCTGTATGCTTCGTTTTCTTCGTATTCTTCCTGTCCGCCGTATCCTTCTGCTCCCTTTCTCCTCTCTCTTTCCTTTCACGCACAGCAGGGGACGCGTCGCTTCGCTCCGTCTGCCTCTTTTGCGCCAGCTTCCTGGCCCCGCTGTCACTCGCGCTCGGCGGTCCTTACCGTATTTCTCCACCTTCTTCTTCCCTTCCGCTTCGTTTATTCAAGATGTATGACGCGAACGCGACGATCTGCTCCTCCGTCCACAGCGCCTCGCTGACGCTGTTTTCGCAGGACGAAGTACGTGCTCTCTCCTCCTGCAAGATCTCAGACACAAATGTTTTTCTCGATCCGCATGCGTCCAGTTCTTCCCTCTCTGCTACATTCACTGCGGCGAGGGGAGGCGGTCCGGTCGCCGTCTCCGGTGGACTCCACGACTCTCGCTTAGGCAGCCTAGATGGCAGAGAAATCTGCGAGACCTGCGGGTGTCGCAGTGACTGTCCAGGTCACTTGGGTCACATCGACCTCGCTCTCCCCGTCTTCCAACCTATCTTTCTTCCTTCCCTCGTCAAAGTTCTTAAACTGGTGAGCAAAAAAACAACAACGCCGAATCATCCTCTCTCATATGCATGCTTACTGTCACATGGAACACCCCACTCATTCAAACATACATCGTGTATATATCGATTATCTATATATCTATCTATATATATATATATATATATATATACATTTATCTATATATAACCCTAAACCCTAATATATATATATATATGTGTGTGTGTGTACTTGCATATGAATTGGTGTCGGTGCATTTAGCTGTTTGGGAAGGGAGGCGCAGCACTGACTGAGAGACTGTCGTTTCGTTTCGTTTTTGCGGAGCGTGGAGTCCGACTTTCTCGCACAACAAAAGGATTCCAGTCCTTGTTGACGCTTGGGCCTGAGGAGCTGTCTCGGCCAGCCGCCAGACACGCAGGCCTCACGCGAACGCAGAAAAAATCCTCCATGGGCGAGTGGGCGTTCGGATCTGAGTGGCGTCCTCTCTCTCCAGTTCTTCTTCCGGTTTCCATTGCATTCCCTTTTTGCTTGCCATGCTCGAGAGTTGTCTGGGCCGCGGGAGGCGCGGCGCATTTCCGGCATCTCTTCTCGTCTTCACAGCGTTCTCCGACTGCAAGTTATCTCCCCTTGCCCCCAAGCCGGAGCTCCTGCGAAACGCATGCGGTCGTTTGTCTGTTCAGTCCTGCCTGCACTGCGAGCGTCTGCGCGTCTCGACTCCTGCCGCGTCGCTGTTTGTGAAAGCCTTCGAGCTCCTGCAGCTCGGCTGCTTCGACGAGGTCGAAGAAGCTTCTCGCTGCGCGTCTTCAGCGCTGCGTGCTCCGACGCGCGGCGGCTCTGCAGGTTTGGCGCTGCCACAGAGTCAGCGCGTCGCCGTCTTGCGAATCTTCCGGAAAATCGAAGAAGAACTTCAGAGGCGCGCCGGCGCCGACGCGCCTCTCGCCGCCTCGCGCGAGGCGCCTGCCTCTCCCGCGAAAGGCGCGCAGGCGTCGGTCGAGTTTGAGGACCTCGAGGAGAGGGCCAGTCCAGGCGAAACGCGTAGGAAGACGCGGGAGACGCAAGCCGCTGTGACAGAGAAAGACGAGGCCAAGGAGCAGCAACGGGTGGCGCGCCTCCTCAGCGAATCCACAGACTTCGAGAAGGAAAAGACTCGCCTTCTCCTTCACTCGTTCGGAAGTGATATTTCAGCAACTGCATGGCAAGTCGCCACTTGGAGAAAACTCAGAGACCTCCTCTGGACGCGCGCAGCAGCCAGCTGCGTCTGTGCCAACTGTGGCCGGTAAGAACAGAGTCAATTCGTTCAAGAGCGAACCGCAATGAAACCGTACAGAACCCATGCCACAGATGTATATAAACATTTATACATATATACATATACATATATATATATATATGTATATATATATATGTATATATATATATATGTATATATATATATATGTATATATATATATATGTATATATGTATATATAAATGTATATATATATATATATGTATATATGTGTATATATCTAGATGTGCATGTATTTGCGCGTGTTTGTCTGTCCAACTGTATTGGTGCGTTCGTCGGAAGTCTATCTTCAAGCGAACAAATAGATTCTGTCGATGTAGTTTGTATTATGTGCTCGTGGATGTCTTTGTTCCATTTGGATGTTTCCAGATCCAGTGCAGTGACATTCCACGTAGCGCAGCAGGCGACCGGTGTCGAGATGCGGTGGAAGTGGACGGGCCAGCCTCCGTTCGACAAGAACAGTGCACTGTTTTCCTTCCTGCGAAACGCGACACCGCGACGCGAGGAAGAAGGCGAAGGACGGAAGAAGTCCGACGCGAAAGACGACGCGGCTGCGCTGTTTGACGAACGCTGTCTCACCTATGGTAGGCGCCAATGGCTCTGTGTGTGTACGCAGCGTGGACACTAGTCGATCCCTTCACAGCTTCCTATCCTCTATGCAGATATATACATTATCTATCTGTATCTATATCTATATAAACCCTAAACCCTATATATATATATATATAGATATATGGATATATAGATATAGATACAGATAGATAATGTATATATCTGTATATCTACATGCAGATAATATATATCTATCTTTATATATAGATAGATATATGTAGACACATCTGTGTGCGCATATATGTTTGTCTATAGCACGGTGTCTTCAAACGCATAGGGATACTTCTGTGAACAAGGAATTTAGCTCGATCAGCGAATGTTAAGATATGCGTTTGCACCAACTTGTGGATATGTTTGCTCGCGACTCCGGCCTGCGCGATCCAGAGCCATCTGCATCTCGTCATGTCATCCCTTGCGTTCGACAGAGTGTTTCGCTGAGACGAGGTGAGCACGCGCGAAGCGGTGAACGACCGAGAAGCTGAGCCTGCGTCTGTTTGCTGCATGCGTCTCAGGGAAGAGCGGTCGGGCAATTGGTAAACTCCATCTGCATGCGTTTCAGTTGATGCCGATGCTTCAAAATGTTTTCAAGAACTCTGTCGACCGACGCCTCCTTCACTGTCTGTTTCCCATGAGTAAGTGCGAGTGTCCACATCTTGACAGTCGGGCGCGTCATCTTAAACCGAATGCCGTTTCTCTCTTTTGACTCGAGTTTTCTCCATTGCTTCCAGCTCCCTGCCTTGTCACTCTGCCTCGGGCATTTGATTGTGTCTCTCTTTCCTGTGTCGATGCATGCTCGTTGGCGCTCGCACTCCCCGTCGGCTTTTCCGCTGACGCCTGCTTCGGATCCGTGAAGAAGAACGCCAGTGGAAGGCACGACGCATGCGGCACAGGCATCAACTCGCCACTGGGACTCGATTCCGTCTCTCACATGACAAAGGCATTTACTGGGTCCTAAACAATCGTCGCATTCTGCGTTCTCCTCCTCCCCATGCCACAGTAGTCATCGCTGCGGCTACCCCGGTGGTCTCTCCCTCTTGATGAGTCTTTGTAGAACCGACTTCGCATCTTTCCTTCTACAGAGGACCTCCGCGTGCGTGTATTCACTTGTTTCTCTCTTCGCGTCACGGGGGTTGTCAGCTACGCGGTCAAGCTCGTTCTGTTCCTCGCCAATGTCGACGTTTCCTCAATCGCGTTTCCCCTTTCTCTAGGCATTCAGTTGAGTTCGTCTTGCTTCTTCATTTCTTCCCTGCCGGTGTCCGCGAATAAATTCCGGCCCCCTCTCGCCGGGGGTGCGGCCTTCGGGCGCGAAGGCGGCGGGGGCATGCCTCTCCTTCATCCACGCACGGCGACGCTTCTCGAGCTGCTGAAAGTGAACGAAAAGGTGCAGTTCGCCTTGGCCATCATGCGCCATCCGGATCCCACTGGAGCTCTTGAGAATCCCGAGTCGTTGGCGGAGCTGTTCGGATGCGCTGTGGGCGGGAAGGCGGAGACTGAGCCTGAGCAGGAGCCAGCGAGGAAGAAGAAGCTCGCCGCCGAACCAGGAAGCGACGACGCTCCAGCCGCGAAGGTGTCGGCGGCCAAGAGCGCCGTGGCGTCCATTCTGAGTCCCGAGGAACAAGAGAAGCTGAAGGAGTTCGTCCTCGTCCACGCTGCGGGGAATGCCGCCTGGCTCACGAGTTACGCCGTTCAACTGCAGCAGAAAGTCAACGAAATCGTCGACAAAACAAAGGCTGAGAAACCGTAAGAAAAGGCCGCCAAGCGAACGCGGGGTCGGTGGACGGACTCAAAGATAGACGTTTTTGGGATGAGGGGAAAAGTCGCTTACTTGTGATGGTGGTGGATGGTTCTATCCTTCTCTCCTCCAGTCCTGGGGAAGTGCACATAGTCGAACAAAACTCGCGTCCTGGATCTGGAGGCACCTGGCTCTCGGTTTCCGAGGTTATTGTGCTGGTCTCCTTCTCGGTTTCCTGTTTGTGCATGTTGCCTTCGAATTTTCCTCTGACTGCACAAAGAACGTCTCGAGGCGACAGCGTGGCGAAGGAAACGCGTCTCCCTCGCGCGAAACCACTGGTGTCGCCGAGTCCGAGATCACCGCAGCGATCGTGCTTACAGCCGATCCACTCCGTGAAACAGAGTAGACGAATCGCGGCTTTACTACTCTTGTAGCATCTGAAGAGCTGTTCAGATGTCTTGGTTTTCTGCTTCTCGCCGCCGCCACAGTTTGCATCCTCTTGCGTCTCTCCGCCGTTCAGGCTCACTGCGCCGGCTGGCATTCGCCAGTGGATGGAGCGAAAGGCAGGAACCATCCGCCAGAAGCTGATGGGCAAGCGTGTGAACTACGCTGCGCGCACTGTGTTGGCGCCTGACGCGTTGATTGCCACAAACGAAGTTGGTGTACCCCTCGACTTCGCTATGAAACTCAGCATCCCGGAAAAGGTAGGAAGAACAAAAAGGCAATCGGAGAACTGACGCAGTGAGGGTATACTGGAAACTCGACAACAGAGTCTTTTGAATCGCCTAGCAGACGGAACGGAAGACTGTATGACCGGGATTCGTATGCCGGATGCTAGGTGTTCGTGAAGCTGTCGACGTTTAGGATTGAAACGAGGGGACGCTCTCGAGGTATCCTCGTTTCGACATCGGTGTCAGAGGAGAGCGCAAAGCCAAGACCATGCGTATCTCATCCTTCGTAGGTTCTGCCTCTGTCTCCAGGTCACGCCTCGTAACGTTCACGTTCTCTCCGAGATGGTCATAAACGGACCCCACAAGCATCCTGGCGCCTTGGCGATCATGGACGACGCTGGGAATCTGTAAGCCGACTTGTTAGTGTGTGCCTGATGCCCCGAGAGGCTGTGGACAGGACGGGCAAACCGTTCTTTATCACCTGCTTCTTTCTCTTCTTCTTTGTCGCGTTCTGGCAAATTACAGGCTTTTTGACCGTGTGTCTTGTTGCGTTGCGCGGCGAACGTCTCTCAGCACAAATGCGGTAGACGCGTTCCACCTCCTCTTACGATGCAGAGAGAAAAGACTGCTCTTGGGTTTCCATGCGCCTCTCCATTGTATCATTCCTTTTACGTCGAGGCTCGTCTAGACTGTCCCTCTGTCGAGACTCTGTCGCCTTCCTCGGTGTGTCAGATTCCGTGTGTTGTGTCCCTGCCCGGTTGACCTTTTCAGCTTCAATCTCGAGTTTCTGTCGCCTGCGACTCGCCGGGCAAAGGCTCACCAGCTGCTGCTTTCGGCTTCGGCGTCCGCGTCGGCTTTGTCGGGATCGTCGGCAGACATGCCAACGACGAACGGAAGCTTCACAGTTTATAGACATGTTCTGGACGGGGACGCTGTGTTGATGAATCGCCAGCCTTCTTTGCACCGCGTATCGCTGATGGGGCATTTTGTGAAAATCACACGAGGCGTCAGCTCCGTCTACCACATCAATGACTACCTGGTTCGCAACAATCTCCTCCACCTGCTTGTCGAGCGAAGAGCGGCCCGGACCAGCCGCAAGACGGTGAAGAGCGACAGTGGATCTGAGGCGGACGAGGCCAGTGCTCAGAGGCGGAAGCCGGGGAAGAAGAAGAGTCTCGTTCACTTTTCCGGCTTGTTCAAGAAGAAAGCGAAGGTTGCGAAACTCGCTGAGGAAGAGCACCGGACGACCCACCACGACGAAGAACCTGGCTTGACAAAAGAGAACGTCTTTCGACTCAACTTCGTGAACTGCAGCAGCTACAACGCCGATTTCGACGGCGATGAAATGAACATGCATCTGCCTCAAGTACGCCAACAGAGCTGGACGCGTTCCGTCTTGTCTGCCGCGTCCTCTCGGGGTCTTCGCGGCCGCTGTGCGCTGACAAACCACCTGTGGCGTTACAACGGCCGGCCCATCTGGGCGTGTGTCGCCCACCCGGTCTTCACCACCGTCTGTCAGGAGTTGTCGTTTTCGTCTGCTTCGTTTTGTGCTCCCCTTTCGTTTCTGTCTTCTCGATCAAGGGTCGTGATCCAGGTAGAAGGTCTACGGCGAGCTTGATAGAAGCGCGCTGTTCTTTCGCTCGTTTCCCTTTCTCCCCCTTCTCGTCGTTGTGTGTCTCTTTGTCTCTGCATACGTTTTTTCAGGCACGGCAAGCCGGGAAGCTGAAGCCAATTTCACACCCGGCCTTCGCCACACACAGACGCGTTGTATCTGCTCTCTCCTTCAACTCTGTTGGGTTCTTCCTTTCCGCAGGATCACCTCGCTCGCGCAGAAGCGGCTTATATTCTGAATGCCGACTGCCACTTTCTGGTGCCGAAGAGCGGCGAGCCTCTGCGAGGTCTTATTCAGGATCTCTGTCTCGCTGGTTGTCTCTTGACGGCGCGAGACACCTTCCTCGACATTCACAGTTTCCAGACGCTAGTGAGTCGAGGCTTTGCCTTGGGCGTTGAAGCTGACTTGGAGTTCAGCCGTGTAGTTCTCCACACCGCTAATTACCTTTTTCAGGTTTGACATCTACACAGAGCTGATCTGCAATCGTATCGGGGGAGTTGTTTTCGAATCTCTGCGAGAGCTCGAAGACCAACATATAGGCGGCAGCTTGCGAGACGCGTCAAAACACAGACACCCCTGCTGCCTCGAGATCTTCTTCTCGCGCCTCTACACAGTGTGTGGTTCTTTGTACTCGATTTCGTCCCACATGTTTCTTTGTTCGGCTTCGTTTCTCCGTTTCCTCCATTCCTTTCGCTGTTTTTATTTGTGTTCCAGTCTCTGCGTCTTCGCTGTCTTTTCACTTCGTCTCATACGCCTCTTCGGGACCACGCCCTCCGCGTTCGGCGGTGTCTCCTTTTGCACCGCCTCTCCTCCTTCCCGTGTCATAAGATGACCCTCCACTCTTCCGCGCTACGTCTTTCGCATCTGTCATGAGCGCATGTGTATCAAAGGCATCTCGACGGGTGGCGTCCGCGCCTCGTGGTTGCGCGAACTCTCTAAGAGTGCATTGTTGACTCTGTACGTCTTGCGGCTTTGGTCTGAAGTCACTTTGGCAGGCGTCGGTCCTCCTTCTTCCCCTCTGCTTCCTCCTTTTCAGGTCTACTCAGGCCTCTCGTGCTACCTCGACTCAGGCCCAGGTCGAGTTATCCTCGACCGTGGCCGCAAGGCGAGCAGCCGATTGCATGCGTCGGAGGTCTCGTTGCCGAAGTCTGGAAAGACAGACGGCAACGCTGAGGACGAGGCAGGAGGCGAGGAGGGTCGCGAGCGCTTCAAGGCCCCAGGGGATCCCTACAGGAGACAACTGATTGAACAGACCTGCCGCAGTAACTGTCGCCTCCACGTGGAGCCTCCTGCGATTCTCTGGCCGAAACCAATGTGGACGGGGAAGCAGGTAATGAGGGATTGAAAGCTTTGTGAACTCTGCCAGTCGTTTTCGACTCTTCATAGAGACGCCCAGACCGTGTTGGAGGGGCATTCAACGAGAGATTTTTGTGTGTGTCTAGGCATGGCACTCACAGTCGCTGTAAGTGCCTCAGACGTATATGCCTGTCGCCGGCTGTAGACGCGTCTTGATTGAAAGGCGAGAAGCCGCAACCATCCCCCTAGTTGCCCCCGCCTATCCGTGGTGGCTTGTCACGCCTATCACAGATTTCCGGTAACTCTGCAGCTCGTAGTCTTCGGTGCGAACCACCCTCCGTTCACTCTGAGACGCGGGCACCCTCCCCGAAGGTTGTCCCTACTGCCCTGGCGCAGAGGGCATGAAAACAGCAGAACGCAAAGACCGGACGAACACACAAAACGGCTGGCGTCTCCCTCTCTGGCCTCTCGCGCGTTCAGGTGATCACATGCATTCTCAAGACTCTCGTCGACGGCATGGCGGCAAGCCGCTTCTCTCAGTGCAGGAGGTCGAGGCAAGGAGCGCAAGGCCTCGGCTCAAAGCCCACAGACGAAGACGCGCTGAATCGCTACGAAGGTGTCAACCTCACTGGAAAAGCCAAGACCCCTGGGGACGCGTGGGGTGGCGCTGAAGACGGAGACAAGGAAGAAGAAGTCGTCATCATTCGGTACGGAAAAAAACAGAGGTGCTCTCCCTTCGGCGTACCGGCTTAATGACCGGCGAGCTGAGGACCCAAGTGGAAGAGCACAGCCATTGAAACCGATGGCCGGTTTAAATAGACACACTCGAGGGGTATGTAGCTCTGCATGTTTTATCCGCTTTCGGGTACTGATAGTGTGTCTACGGCCGGATCGCTGTATTCACGGAGAGTGTACCGATATGTCACATGGACAGATTCGAAGCTACAGAGCCGAAGCGATTCTCCAAACCAGAAAGACAATGATTGGGGAGCATCGGTCCCTAGCTACTCTCACGTTTTAAATATACATAGATAGAGACATATATAGATAGAGATAGCGATACATAGCTAGATATACGTTGAAGTGACGGTGCGGCGCGTGCGGTCTTGTTTTCTCTGAGGGGATTGTGTATCTGTATTTGCCGTAGAATTCCGTCTGTTGCAACGTCCAGCATTTGTTTGTCTTATGAAGAGTGCCATCTTGGACAGAGTGAGTTGCCGCGGTTGTCTGTCTGATTTTAGAAACTCGGAGCTTCTGCAAGGCGTCTTCGACAAGGCCCAGTTTGGGCCGACTGCTGGTGGTCTCGTTCACTGTGTTTTCCTTCTTTTCGGCGGAGCGGCTGCCGGCCTTCTTCTCCAGTCCCTGGCGGCTTTGTTTTGTGCTTTCCTCAAACTAAGGTACGCCTCGCTACCGCTGAACGTTCTCAGATTCGACAACAGAAAGCAAGTGCTCAGCCATTCCATTGATTCGCGTTCTGTTCATATCGCAAGTGTGAAGAGAGCGAGAGAGAAGAGCGGGCAGATGCATGCGGCCGAGGGTCTATGCAGAGACGCCAAAACATGAACCTGTAGAGACCAGCTTGGCTCCCAGACCGCCTGCGCGATCTTTGCGGTCCAGCAGAGCCCAGGCAGGCCAGAGGTTCGATCGTTGACGTTAATTGAGTCTTTCACACAAACGCTGCTGCATGCGTGCCCATGGAGTTGGGGGCTGTCGCCGTCGCTCGCTCTTTCTTTCTTCACGAGGAATCTTACACACGTTTTTTCCTCTCTTGTGTTTCCAGAAGTGCGACAACCTCCCCTGCAGATTTCGTCATGCGACGCGAAGGCGAGCTCCAAAGGTAAAACTTGCCTCCCTTCGTAGGTCCTTCCGTGACCTCTTTATGTTGGTGCTGGTTCTCCGGTGTCTCCTTCCGTCCCCATCCCCCGCGCCCCCGCGTCGGGTTCCATTTTTTCTCCGTGCCTGTCTCCCAGCCTTCGCGAGTTTTCCCTCCCGCCACTGGCGACGAGTCCCGCGTCTGTACAGACGACGAACGAGATCGTCAGACTGGAGAGCGCACGACATCGTTAAACTTTAGATATCGTCCGGTGCAGGTTGTCAAACCACATCGTCACCAACCGGCAGTCTGCCCTTCCCGGTTGACGGCCATGTCCAGCAGAGACGCTTTTCCCCGTTCCCTTCGGTCTCTGTCTTCTTTTCAGACAAGCGCTGGTGCGACAAGTCATCCAGGCAGGTACATATCTCCAGGAACATTTCACGGCTCGAATGAATGCTCTAATGGGCTGGGGAGACGACGGAGCTGACAATCCGCTGCTGCCGACTCTGTCGGAGTCGGGAAGTCATGCTGAGGCCGGAGGCGAAACGGGCAGTGGCGTTGCGCAGGACGAGCAGGCGAAAGTCGCCTCGAAAGATGCCGCTCTTCTGCACATGGCGGCGGCTTCGGTTGCGCCTAAAGACGCGACCCGCGAAAGCGAAATGAACGGAGACGCTGTGGGTCAGGACGAGCTTTCTGCGGCCCTTGAGGGCGCTCTGAAACTCGAGAAGTTGAACCTAGCGCGGCTCTCGGACGCCGCAGCGTATGCGCTTCGCGTCCTGGGCACAAGCACAACGTCTGGAGATAGGACGGAGCCTCAGTCGCCTTCCGCCTTTTCGGCCGACACCGACGAAGCGGCCAAGGGCCGAAAGGGCCGCGTCAAACACGAAGAGGACGCTTTGGAAGACTCGGAGCGTTCGACCACACTCCAGAGGAAAGACGCTCGCAGTTCCGAGTCGGCGTATCCGTTGTCGCTAAATCCCTGGGTCCTGTCGAGGCTCCTCAAAACGCCTGAACTGTTGGCGGCTTCCGGTGCGCTGCCGACGCGAAAACGCATGTGTGAAGACCTCAGACGCCTGATCGAGACTTTGTCCCAGGTGCAGAAAACCGGGAGTCCGACGGCGAGGAAGGAACTTCTCTATTTTCTTGCGTGCTCACCCTCACTCCAGCAACAGCTGCCGCATCTCGCCAAGGTCTTGGGGACAGAGAGACTGTTGCCGGCGCACCAGCGACTGAGGACAACCCTGGCCAAGGAATCACAAACCGAAACTCTCGACGGATCTTTCCACTGTCCTCCACCCAACGAAATGGTAAGCGAGGTACCGTGATGATGGTTCTGAGATGCGGTTGCTTCTTCATCTTGGCTTCCCTGGATCTATGTACACATACAAATATATATATATATGTATATAAGTATATATGTATATGTGTGTATGTTTAAGCATATAGGTGTATTGGTTAAGCACATAGGTCTACACAGGTGTCCAGCAAGCTGTTTTTACCATCACTGTTGTTGTCCAGGTATCTCTCCCGAACGGCAGTGCGATCCAGGGAGACGCGGCCCTTCTTCAGAAGCGAATGTATCATCCTTCTTGGTTGTGGGGAGGCGAAGAAGCAGGGAACCCATCGGCAGAAGGCGACAGTTCAGACGCAGCTTACGCGATGGCTGCCAACATCTTCGAAGGGACGGAGCGCTATGTGCTGAAGGGGGCGAGAAACGCGGGTGTCGGTGGGGGCGAAGGCGGGATGCAGCTGCGGACCTTCCTGATGCCTTCTCTCCTCACTGCGGTAAGCGAGGTTGTGCCTTCGTCAGAACGGGAAGGCAACGACAAAAAAAAGGCCGTTCACGGCCAACTCGAGCAAAAGCGGGTGCTTGGGAGCACTGTGGTGGCCAAAAAAGAGAACCCACGTCCAATCTAGACTTGGGTGCCGGCACTGCATTACAGGTGTAGAGATCAGAATAGGGACAACAGTATCCTTCCTTGTGCTCTCCTAAAGCGATGGCAGATACGGTCTTCTAGCGAAGGCACCGTAAAAAACATCAGACAGATATACAGAGAGACAGAGCGAGGAGTTGTGTGTTGGCCTTTCTCATGTATTCTTGTGGCCACCCCTTCGGAAAACATCACAGACAACAACGGAATCCGTGGGGACTGACGCATGTTGGCATTTGAAACCTGGCTCTTGGCGGCGCTGGCACTCACAGGGTGCGACGCGATTCAGCTGACCATCTTTATCTTTGCCGTCGTCTTTTTCTCCGAGAGGCGTCGTGCCTCTTCCGAATCTGCCCATTGTTGTGTTCGTCATCTGTTCCTGGGGTGTCTTTCCCCGTGCAAAGCTTCCTTCCTTGTTTGCGCAGATTCAAAACCAGCAAAGGCGGCAGGTGTGCGTGTGAGTCGACATGGGAAGTAGTTGTGGGTCGCCTTCTGTGTTCTGCGTGCGCATGGTTTTCTCAGCGACGCATTGGCGCCTTATATACGGGCCACTTTCGGGGTCGCGAAGACACATTTAACGAGATGCTTGATGCCTTCTTCCAGTCGGCGATGGGCAAGGTTGCCTCGAAATCCACTGACATCATGAAAGGGAGGTAAGCAACTCTCTCCCGTGCTTCTCCTCTGCAGTCTTGTGTCTCACAACAAGCTATAGAGGAACGACTGTCACCCGCCCTGCATACTACTCTATTCGTAGATCAGTAGACAGATAGAGACAGGTAGACAGATGGAGCATGATTGATAGATAGATAGATAGATAGATAGATAGATTGGTAGATTGGTAGACAGACTGACTGATTCTTATATAGATTGATAGGTGTGTAGATAGGTATATTGATTGATAGATAGTCACATATTCGTGTTTATACTGGCGGGTGTCTGCGTAAGCGTGGTGCGAGTGTATACGTACGTGCATTTGCTCATGGCATTCTTCAGGTGTAGACAAGACGAGTGACTGAACGGTTGGGTCGGAAAATGTATGTTATTCTCACTTGTTTTCTGATATGGTGTCTCCTCCATTGCAGTTACTTCCTTTACCGCTTCCCTCGAAACGGTTTCGCATCAATGATCAAGAGCGGTTCCAAGGGAAGCAACGTCAACTTCGCGATGATTTCTGTCTTCCTAGGTAACCACTTGCGACGCCCCTCGAGACGCTTGCGCCGTTCAAACATCTGCACAGTGTTCTTTCCCTATTGACCAACGCTTTCGTGAACCAGTGCCGGCGCGTTTTCACTTCGTTCGAGTCGTGGAAAAACGGCGGTCACGCGTATATAGACAGACAAGCATGTCTACAGTTCTCCGATCTCGCAGCTTCAGTCGCAGTCTACATATGCGTGTGTGCCCGAGGAAAGATCATGGACGACACAGAAGTGCAGATGCATGCAACAGCGGTAGGTCCGAAATTTTCACCGGTTCGCCTTTGGGTTGCTTTTTGTCCTCAGCGGCACAGGGTCATGTGCGAATGGAAAAGAAACAAGCATGATCGCCTCCTGTTTTCCAGTCAGCGTCACCCACATTTGTGCATCTCTGTGTTCTCCTGATTATTTATAAGTTTTTTCAAAGGTGCACTGTACAAGTCCAAGTCGTTCCATGTCCCTGAGCTGGTTTTTTCACTTGCATGCAGGTCAGCAGTCTCTCGAGGGTCAAAGAGTGAAATTCATGACGAGCGACCGGTCCTTGCCCGCCTTCCTGCCTTTTGACTTTGGAAGCCGGGCACGAGGCTTCATCACCTCGTCTTTCTTGTCAGGTACCGGTCGCACTCTCGCTTGTAGTAGCTCACTTTTCCCTCACTTTGCCGAGCGTTTCAGCATATCTCTTTCGCTTGTCGCCTTCGAAGGGGCTCTGCACATGCCCTCCTCGTCGCGGGGATCCAACTTGTCCAGTCTGCGCCGACCATGCTGACGGTCGCCGATGTGTAGATTCGCGGGTGGATGTGAACGGCGAAGCATGAAACAGTTCCTTTTCTCGTGACGGCACGACTGGGGTGCTTCTCTCACGTAGCAAGTTGAGAATGCAGGCGAGGCGGAAACTTGTATCCGGATAGCGTTGTGCGTGTGTTGGTGTGACGACGTGCATGCATGTTTCCGGGATTCAACTCTTCTACCTATATGCATATACCGATATGCAGATTGACAGGTGTAGATGTGAAATGCATGGGGGAGTCGAGGAATAGCGAGTGCATGCGCATATTCAAGCTCTTGGAGTGTGTGCGCGTGCGACTGTACCATCGTTAGGTCTCAAAGAAGAGGAGTATTTCTTCCATTGCATGGCTGGTCGCGAAGGTCTTGTTGACACAGCCGTCAAGACCGCCAAAAGTGGCTATCTCCAGCGAAGTGTGACGAAAGGTCTGGAAGCTCTCACGGTGCGCTACGACGGCAGTGTGAGAGACGCAGATGACTCAATCGTCCAATTTGTCTATGGCGACGACGGTCGAGATCCGGCCCATCGACTCACCTTTGAAAAGATCGAGTGAGCACAAGCAGTCAGAACATGCATCGCATTACCACGTACACCGTAGACCTTTACACACGCATGTGTGTGTATACGCATTTCTAAGTAAATACCTTGATATATATGTCTGTAAGTCCGTACATCCTACGTCGATGCAGATATGTGTAGGTAGGTAGCTCGATCCATGTATATCGACAAGCGTGTGGTGTCGCTTCTAGCAATGCCATAGATGGGGGAGACACTGGCGTGGTTTCGCCCTGTGGAGACTCGCTCTCCCGTTCGTCTGTGATGACTGGGAGGGACAAAGGGTATTGTCATTTTTAGTTTTTTCTGGTTTCCGAGCTCTTCGTTCTTGATCGCTCTTGCCCATTCTCTCCTTTTCTGCTCTAGCCTCGCTGTGCTTGTCTTTGAACCTTTATCGTCCACCTTGTGCTTCGTCTCCCGCCGTGCAGCATGCTCCTGGAGAACCCCGCAATCCTTCAGCGCGTGCATGCACCGCCTGCGGAGCTGAGCAATGGAAAGCAGTCGGCAAACACCAAGCCAGGCGCTAGCGAAGATTTGGTTGCGGATGCGACGGACGACGCGGAATGTCTGATCCAAGGGTGCGGGTCTCCCCTAACTTGCCTCGGAGTCACAGCTTTCCAGTTCGAGAACGACATGCAGCTGGTAAGCTCGGACTCCAAATCGGCGTGACTGTGGCGATGGAAGCAGCTTTGGAAAGAGGTCTGCATGAGGCCTCAGGAACGTCAAGCAGACGGACGCACAGACTAGGTGAAGGGGCGCCAGAAGGGGAACGCGGAGCCGTGCTCTGTCCACGCGAGCGCCTAGAGAGAAAAGACGAGAAAACGGTGGGACGCAAAGAGTGGAGTCGCCACACACTTGCGACCTTGTTGTGCTAAGCCGGCCCTCACGCCCGCAGACGAGGATGCATGTTTTTTTTGAATTTTCGTATCTTTCCCTCCACAGGTGGTCGACAAGGCGGTGGCGAGCTACGAGAGCTTGCGTGCAGCCTACTCCCGAACGCGAGAGACAAGACACAAGAAGAAGAGGAGAAAGGAGAGCGGCAGCGAAGTCTCTGGGGCGTCGGCAGCCAGAGACGCGAGGACGACTGGACTCGAGAAAGAGGAACTGGAAAAGATTCTTCGGGTGATTTACCACAAGTGCTGCATGCCGCCAGGCGAGGCTGTCGGCTGTGTCGCGGCGCAGTCCATTGGTGAACCAGCGACACAAATGACTCTCAACACTTTCCACTTGGTACGTTCTCATTGACGTCACTGAGGCTTATCGTCGTTCTTTCTCTTTTCGTGGCGGGAGAAAGTTGAGTGGCCTCCTGCTCCGTTGGCTTGGTGGGACCGCGCAATTCTCCAAACAGGGCGAGTCGTCTGTCTTTTTTCTCGTCTCTGTCTTTGCGTCTGTTCCTTCGCGTCCTGTTTCCTAGACTGCTACCGGTCTTGAGACGTCCCTCGTGCTTGCTTGTCACACTGAGTTCCTCCTTCCACCCTTCTTTTTCAGTTTCTTGCCGTCGTCCGCGCTTTTCTCTGGCGAACACACACAAGTGTATCGCACGCAGGCTGGTCTTCGTGTCAATGCCGATCTCCCCTTTTTCCTTTGTACACCGCGTTCACTTCCGCGTTCCTCAGCTTTGACGTCGGCTTGCTTCCGTCCGTTTCCTCTTCAGGCTGGACACGGAGCGGCGAACGTGACGATGGGTATTCCTCGTCTGCGTGAATTGCTCCAGCAAGGGGCAGTGACGAAGACTCCAATTCTCTACATTCCTCTCCGGACGGCCGCAAATCGGCTACAAGACAGTCCCAATGCAGACCTGGAAGCGAGAGAGGAGCTCGACGAGGGTCGTGTTCTTGTCAGAAATGCCGGCATGGCACTTCGAAGCTTCACGTCCTTCGGCCTTGCCGACTGCGTCCACAGCGTTGGCGTCGAAGCCAACGTCTGCTACCAAGTACGTCAGGGGTCTGCACCATGAATCTGGAGCTCCAAGCGCTCTGCTCCTTTGTTTTCCGGTTGTCACTTAGGTTTCGCATCAGAGTGCGCTCTCCCTTTTGAGTCGGCAATATCTTTTTACTGGCTCTGCGGTGTCTCTGGCGTCTGTCGCAGCCGCCGAACTGCCCCAAAGGATGCCCCGCCTTCCACCTCCCACCCTACGTGAGCAGAAACAACTCTGCTCAGTCGATCGCGCCTTCCTCGCGGATGTACTGGCAATACGAAGTTTGTCTTCAGCTGGAAAATCTTGCCCATTTCTCCCAAGTGGTCAAAAGTTTCACCCCCGCGCAAATCTGCACGCTTGTCCTTCGGAAGGTTATTCGACCATTCCTTAAAAAGGTAAGGACGCCCTCAGAGAACTCTCTTTTTCCGTTTACAGGCAACTCGGGTCTCAGTGCTGTAGGGTACCAACTTGGTCATTGCAAGTGGATGTTGAAGTCGGTATTTGTTGTTTTGCAGTTCCACGTTTGAATGTATGCGCACCTCAGACACTGTAGTCGAGTGTCATTTACACTTCAGGCGTATCATACTGTTATAAGCCCCCCAGTGTAGGGAACATGGACAGTCGTATGAATGTTCGTGTTTGTTGTGGTGCATTGTGGTTCAGTTTTACCAGTGTTTATTCGTAGCGCAACGTCGAGAAAGCAGTAACATTTCTTCCCGCGCTTCGTCTTTTTCCAGGCTTACCGACTCATGGTTGCGGCGGTCGCTCATCACGGCCGGACAGACTTTGCAGAAATGCGAAGCGACTTGCAGGCCTTCTTCCAGAACGCGATTTGCCAAGACAACAAGCTGACACAGTGGTACGATATGTGTTTCTTTTCTCGTCGTTCGGTGTCAAGATCCCGTCAGGATCCAGTCTGTGTTGTCACACGCACCTGCACGCTGTGGTTGCGATAGCGTTGTATCCTCGGCTTGCGACGTCTCTAAAGTAGAACGTAAGTGGTGCATCTGTGCTTCTGTTCCCACGGTAGAGGCTTTCGTGAGTCCAGTGCTGTGTCCTGTGTCGTGCGTCATTTTCTCTCGTATCTGCGGACGAAACCGCAGACAAGAAAGACGCATCCGTGGCGGGTACGTGGATCAGAGGGATAGTGAGGAAGATACGTTTCGGAAGTTGGTGACTGGTTTCTCAAAGTTCGTGTGTTTCGACGGTGATTCGAAGAGACACACTTCGTCTCCGTTCCGTCGAGATTCAGGCTGAACGTCTTCGCAGGCGAACTATGGCAGGGGCAGCCCCGAAAGAGACATGAGAGGGACATCACATAACGTAGATTCCTGTACATCGATGCGCGAAGGCGCTTCTTCTGTTCTTCCTCAGGGACCATCGTTCAAAAGTGAAGGAGATTCTTCGGACTGCTCGTGTTGGCGATAGCACAACAGGTGAAGCAACTGACGAGCTCCTCTCCTCAGGCGCAACGGTCAGGGCAGGCAACGAAGATGATCGAGAAAACGGCGGAGGCAACAAGCGAGCTGAAGCGGATGCTGATGAAAAGGAGGCGGACGGAAGTAAGCGCGGTGTGTAACCAGAATGCAGTTGAGAGCTGTTTTTCGTCACTCACTGATTCCGGTGGTTACGATGGCAGAGGCAGCACTAGAAAGGCGGCGATTCTGCCTGCGGTGACACAGTGAATGAAAAGCCGATGGGGAGGACCAAATTGCTCTCAGAGCAGCAACAAGCAACTCATCCGGGTCAGTTGATAAGGACGGTTAGTCAAGTAAGTTGTAGAGAAAAGCGACACGGAGGACAGCGGGGTGCTCGTTCGCTTTCTGCTTTTTTTTCTGGCGCCTGATGAATGCTGTCCTTCAGTGGCTTCGTGCGTGTGTGTTGTAGGCGACCCAGCAAGCAGTGCTGATGAGGAGGAAAAGGAAGAGAAAGGCGACGACCAAGACGAAGGTGACGACGACGAGCAACAGAGTGAAGGTGGAAGAGCCAGCGAAAGCGAGCAGAGTGATGGCGAGCAGGAGAGCAGCAAACGCCAACGCAGCAAGAGTGGCCAACGTGCAGACTCAGCACGAGGAGACGCTACCCACATTAAAGTTGAGCAAACGTCTGAAGATGAGAGCTCAGCTTCTTGTGAAGACGAAGAGGCAACGAGTTCCGATGAGGACGATGATGACCCGGAGGACGACGGCCACACTGGCAAAGCCGAAGAAAGCACCGTCAGTTCTGAGAAACCTGCAAAAGGAGAGGTGAAGCGGGACAGACGAACACTTGACGCCGCGTTTGAATCCATGTTTTCTCCGCTGCTTCTCTCGTTTGCTCGTCTCGTCAAAGGCGAAACCTTCGACATGAACACACACCTCTTTTTCCCTCAAGACAAGAAGCAATGTAAGTTTACAACGCTCATGCTCTGGTTGCATGGGAACTCTCCACATAGGTGCGAGGAGCCCAGTGGCGCTGCGACTAACTGGACGCCTTCGCCTCGAGTTCGTTTCTCTGTAGCTTGGTCCTGTGTATCTCTACACAGTTGCCTGCGTTCAAACCAGTGGCCATTTTGCTTCAAATCGTGTTATCCACGTGCATTCACAAATCCATCCTATACGTGTGTAAAATATGCACAGTTGTTGCGTATACCTTTGTGGGGTCTCCTATTTGAGTGACCTCGTCTTTCTCATCGTGTCCTGCGGCAAGTGGAATCACAGAACTGCGTGGCACACTTTCTTGTCAATATCGGGAGCGCCACCGCCGCATTTATCTCGACATAGTTATGTATATGTGTGTGCGTATGGCTCTTCATTCCCTCCATGTCTGCATGTGCTCGTCGCGACAATCACTAAGCCTCTGTCCTCGGAAGGAGAACAGGACACGGAACACCGAAGAGCAAGATTTTTTCTGGCGTTGGCATGTCTCTCTTTTAGGCGCGTGTTTGCTTCGAAGCGAAACTCCCATTTCGTTCCGCTTGACTCTGTGCTTTTCCCCGTAGGCTCCCGTGCAAGCAAGACGCCCCTTGCCGTTCCGGCCCCAGTCGAATCGGATGGACTATGGGCCGACGGTCGCAAATATAAGGGATTTGTGCTCATCACGCGAGAAGGTCAGAGTGCCATATTGGTGTAGTTCACGAAAACGTAGAGCTTCAAATCTAGACAGGAACAGAGATGAAGTGGTCTTGAAGACGGATCGGCCGTGCAGTAGTAGCTAGAGATATGTAGACATGTAAACAGGTTGGCAGGCACACTAGGAACAGGCAGTCGTTCCATGTTGACATATGCAGACATTCACCATTTCTGGTTCGCTTCTTGCTGTCTTCGACTGTCGTAGCCCCCCGGCGCCGGCCCAAGCAAACGTCAGGCTCCATTCTAAGTGTATCGCTCCGTATATTTCTCCTTTTGTCCACAGTTGCCTCCATTCTCCACGAAGTTTTCGTCTGTCCTAGGACCTGGCGGATCATCCTCAAGTTTGGCTGGCCCTTCGAGCGTTGTCCCTAGTAAGTCTCATGCAGTAAGCATTGTGTACGGAACTACCGAGGACAAACAAGGCAGCACCACCAGACGCTCCGAATCGACGCGCTTTCGCTCACATGCAGGGGCTAGAAGTTGCAGACATGGTTGTTGTTTGGAGAGCGTCAGTCTGTAGACACGTTTATGCGAGCTTTGTTGGAATAAACGACTTTTGGTATGCTTCTAGGTTACGGTGTGGCGCTTCTCCTCTAGCTTCGTATATCGGATAACATCGAAATATGTCCCTTTGTGTCATCGCGACTTTGCACATGCAATGGTGCCTCGGTTACGCTTTGGCGGACGAGCGCGCCTAGCTGGCTCCGGCGGTTCAAAGCGTGTGTACTTCACGCAGTCACTCCAGGGAGCTCGGCAACACTGGTGGGTGTCTGTGCTGCAGTCGCTTGGAACTTCTTCCTCTTCTTATGGGTCTTCTGAAGAAGTCCAAAATGCAAGAGCCTGAAGGTGTGGCCGCGCCTCGCATTGTTCAGGTGAGTTTTTTGTGGCCGTTTTCTCTGAGTGGGCGGTGTGTTCCTGTGGCGTCGAGAAATCGATGTATCGGGCACCCCTCCGTTTCCTGGAACTCCCATCTGTTTTTGTCCGTCGCTTTTCTGCGGTCATCGAAGGTCGACTCCTATTGTGTTGAATAGAGATCTCTGTGGTAACTTTGGATTTCACGGTGTTGACACGTTTACGCAATTCGAAAAACAAAGCGAGTTGGAATCGTGAAGGAGCCAAGGTGTTTGACTATTTTTTCTGTTGTGAAGCTGTCTCTCTGACTGGGTCTATCCTCGCCATTTCGGCAGTGAGTGGTGGACTCGAGGACAATGCAACAGGATACTTTTACTTCCAAGCAAGCGTACGGCATCGGTCGTTTTCACTGAACGAGCGAGTGTTTTGCGGTGCATAACTGTGGAGCCGTCTGTTGCATGTCGCTTGCATGCCGTGGACACAGCTAGGAGACACGACCAGAACTTGGTATGTTTTTGCCCGCCCGGATTCCTGCATTATTAGGTGGCTGCCATTATGTGAAACGACCGCTCGGCACTGTGCCTTGACGTACTTCTTCGGAAACTGCCTTGGTGTTGTTACAGTCAGTCGGAGGCACGCTGTGAACCGTGGGAGCCTCTCAACTGAGTCTGCTTCTGGGATGCGGTTCTTATTTTCACACAGACGCGTGGAAGTGTGCATGGTCGAAAATGGTTGCGGAACTTTTTGTCCCCTCCTGGACTGGTTCTTTGGTATATTCCTTAGGGCGAAGGATGCGTGACGAAGCAAAAGGTTGAGATTCAGTGCGAGGGATCCAATTTCGGATGGATCCACCGCATGAAGGACGAGGCGATCGACCACAATGGGTGAGTAAATTACCTGTGTCCCTGTCTAGCTGGCAGACATTTGTTGAACGGGAACCAGGAGCGCAGCACAGTGACTCCAGTAGCAAAGGGGGTAAACGCGAAGAGGCACTCCGGTTTAGTCTGTTTCCGGTGTAAACGAACTACTCAAATCAGACGCAGTCCTAAATGTGCAGGTGAATATCGATCATAGTTTTCAAATGCCAACAGCGTTCAGGCAGATTTGCACCTGCGTTTTGTTGTTCTGGTCGACAGTACCTTACATGCACTTCCGATATTTTGAAATCAAGGGAACTCTCCAGCGAGCACTACGTCATCCAAGTGGAAATAGCTCTGTCTGTCGTCTGCGAACCGGCGGCGTTCTCTGACTATCATACTTTTGAGCATCGACTCTTATGGGAGGTTAGACGGAACTCGGAAGTTGCCGCCGCAGGCGACTCGATGTGTGTGTAGGGGGAGAACGATTTCTATGATATACTGAGCTGTCAAGTTGACGGAATTCGGCGTAGGCGACCTGCCATTGACACGGATAGTCAACATGCGCTAGAAGCGTCACACAGCGGTCCGCCGACTTCATGTTGTCGCATGGTCAAGTGGTCAATCTGTGTCGTTCGGTGTGACGCTGCAGTATCTTGACGAATGACGTGCGGGCTGTCTTGAAGTACTACGGCATTGAAGCAGCTAGAGTCTGTCTCGCAAGAGAGCTGGAGCGAGTTTTCTCGGCGTACGGTATCAAAGTTGACTATCGGCATCTGGCGTTGATAGCAGACTTTATGACGCACGGTGGCACGCTAAGGCCATTCAACAGGTAAGACAGATTCATTGAGAGAGGCTTTAGTGATTGCAGGAAAGGCGATGAAACTGATGTTTACACAGTCACTGCTAGTGTTCACATGTATAATTGTGCACATAGTTTCAGAGTGTTTGACAGTAACTTTTCGTAAAGGGACCGTAGTAATCCTGGTTACGACGATGTCGCTTCCTAGTTTCCCAAGACGCATTCTAACGATGTTGTCCTTTTTCTCTCCTATATGGACGACTGAGTGGTGGGTTAATTTTTCGCACGCGTCTCCACGAATGACTGAGAGTACGACGGGATGGCCGACCAAGGTGAAGCCGTGGTGGTGCGTTGCCGATGTTCGCGATGACACAACAGAGCCCCCGTTTTGTTGCTAATTACGCCTGCGTTAACATTTACATAGCTACTGTTACCCATTTGTTTCTGCCACAGAATGAGCTGCGTGGGTCATCTGTGGTGTGGCTGTTTCTGCGTATCGTTTCAGGCTTGGCATGGCCGCGTCGAACGCCCCATTCCTGCAGATGTCATACGAGACTTCGTTCAAATTCCTGACGGAAGCCTGTGAACGAGCCGCAGTTGGTACGTGCAGTACAACCGTGCTTGTTTGAGTGTGAATGTGTGTGTGCCAAACGCTGATTGGTGGCCTGAAAAGGCACGGGGTTTGTGGTGGCCTGTTTTCTATAAACGAAAGGTCGTACCACAGAATCAAGTACAGAGCTGAATTGTTCACCTCTTCAGGTCAGTTAAAGCTGTCAGTCATTCTCCGCGTGGGTGCTGCTGCACGCTGCTTGGGTCCCAGAGGAATTTTGGATGCTTTAAGGGGCGTTTCTCACAGGTGTCTCTTGCCTAGCCGGTTTGTGTTCGGGCAGACCTGCTTGAAATGCTTTCTCTTTCAAGGATGGAAACTCTTTAATGTTGTTGATTGAACGTTATGGTATGACTGCGTCCGCACGCCCATTCGATGTTACCTTGCTGCGGTCATGCTATTTGGTTGTTTCGCGACTGCTCAGATTCTCTTTCTACGCCATCTGGCAGTCTGGTGGTCGGCGCGCCGTCAGTGATCGGATCTCAGCAGCATCAGGTATTCACTCAGTTGCATCCCGCGTTGCACCGGCAACGAGATTTGTTTCAGCTCTCGCGGAAGAGCTGCGTAGCATCACAGCATGGTGGCACTGGGGACACGAAGGGTGAGCCTGAAGCACTCGTCTCCCAGATCAAGAAGAAACTAGGGGCGTCGGAACACCAGGCTGACAACGCTACTGACAGAAAGGAGACTGACAGGGCGGAGACCGCAGGGGAACAAGAAGTCACGGGAGTGAAGAAGGAAAAATGCTCGAAACGGCACAAGGAGCGACGCGATTCAGCGATGTCGAACGAAGCGTTCCAGCCTGGAGAAAATGGAGAAGATGATGATGCGAAACAGAAGAAAAAGCGAAAGCGAAAATCATTTGACTTCATCTAAACGACGGAGCATGTTGAACGTAATTTATCCCCTCCGTGGAAATGCCGTGTCTGTTGAGCCTGCATCGCTTCACGACAAGTAAAGTGGTCTTGGGATATATATATATATATTTATATATTTTTATTCGTATAAGTGTGGTCGACTACCAAAGTACGAAAAGTGACAGTGTTTCTGTTGTTTCTCTTGTCTGAACCCCGTTTCTCAACGGCATGGTTTTTTGCCCTAATCGTTGCCGCCGGTCCAATGCAGTCAGAATACGCGTCGTCACTGGACCTTCATTGTAATCGGTGTAAGTAACGATTATTGAGCTCATTGGAGCGACTTCGAACGAAGGCCACATTGCCCCACTCACGCTTGTGTCGTAGGGATGTTTTGTAGAAACCATGCGGCGTTCACAAACACTAGAGGAGTCTGAAGTCGTGTGCCACAAGGATCAATCTTCTCCGGTCACTACTCAGAGTGTGCGTAGTAGTTAACCGGTGTGAGAGTCCGCCTATTTCGGAACGTGTAAAGAGCTCAAAAAACTACGAGAGTAAAGCAGGCTACGAGTAACCCTGCATGACTTCTTGACATCCGACACCTACAAAGTTAGACAGCATTTCCGAAGAATCGCACCGTCCCCGATTTCAGATTTGTTGGTGAGCCTTCACCAAACAATTTCTGCAATCCTTTCTGCAAAGCAATCACCCATGGTATCGCTGGAGCAGCCCACGGCCAGACTGTTGCCGCCAACGGGCTAGTTCGGATGAACATTTCAGTCATTTTGTGAAGCAAGTGTGCCGAGTCGCCCTTACAGTAGCCTTCTTAATTATGCTGTTTTTCCACAGCGAGTGGAACGAAGATTCGCTTAGCTACAATGTAATTCCACGGATGTGACGCTGCGGAAAGGAGTAGCCGTTTGTACCTTCGGCTGAGAGATACTTTGGGGGGGGGGGGGGGGGGAAATATTGTATCCTTGTACCTAGGGTCTGCATATTACGAATTGTGTGACGTCTACAGCACAAGGGCACGGTACTGAACAGCATCGCCTCATAGTTCGGTGCTCTACGAAGCTGCTGGCTTTTCAGTCTGACCGTCCACCGCCCACCATGGATGTATCTCTTGTACCGGTGGGATCATAATTCATTAGTCGACCGAAAGTGGCATGTTAAACGTGCAGTGTCCATTCTGTGTCCCCGTGCGTATTGTTCTGCTCTGCTGCTGAAATGGTTGGATACGCCAGTGGCACTGGTAGAAAACAACGGAGTCGGAATCAATGGTGGCCATCACTGCACGGCATCGCACGCAGTGAGTTATATGACGCGAATGGGAGAGTTTCTTTTTGGAGCAGTACTATTTGCCACACCAGTTATGGAGCGTGGTCTTGGTTCAGGCGTATCTGTGTAAGAGTAGAAGCAATGCAGTTCTCATATTGCGAGACTAAACTAGCGGAAGTCAATGTCAATGGCGCGGGGTGTGCTCGTCGGGACAATAGCTTGCCTGGTTGTTGTCAAGACGTGTAGAGAGTTAAGGGAGCAGTGTGTTGTTCCCTCGCTAAGACTGTCGCTCTCCCTGCGTCACGGAAACCTTCAAGTCTACAGGACAGAAGTCAGTTCCTCTAGTGAATAACAGCAGCATGCGCTAGAGACACGGTTGTTTCCCACAGAAGCTGGACTCCAATTACGAACGCGCGCGGTCGCCAGCCCCGAAGCTGGCTTTGGGGTGGTGCTTGACTGCCCCACTGGACCCCGCGACAAAGTGGCACTTAGTCGATTGCCTAAAAGAAGGGAAGCGAACATAGAGAGCATCTTGAGGTCCCTATCGTGTCGGCAGTGTTTTGGGAACGAACCGGTTTTTCGAATTTGACGTTCTGTCACTCTGTGTGGAAAAGCGTCCGCCTGCCGATATGATGTCCGGTCCAGATCGTGTGTTTTTTCAATTCGGTCGAAGTCGATCATGAGACCATTATTAATAACGTCAGGAAGCTGTAGTAAAATGTGGTGCCGCCTTCACATATGAAACAGTGCCAATGGCACCTCCGGACTCGCTAGCAACACCTCGACAGCTGTTGTGCCGACAAATAATCGC
Source organism: Toxoplasma gondii ME49 (assembly GCF_000006565.2). Lineage (NCBI taxonomy): Eukaryota > Apicomplexa > Conoidasida > Eucoccidiorida > Sarcocystidae > Toxoplasma > Toxoplasma gondii. The sequence continues at coordinate 3,570,758 of NC_031473.1, forward strand.
GCGTGCGACACAGGAGACAGGACAATGTGGCACGAGTGCTCACAAGCAGTCGAGTTCAGCTGTGTGCTATTTCTAACACTATTAGCTCCTCTGTAACTGAAGGCTAGCATGTTTGCATCTTACATAACATCGTTAGAACTACAACTGCTGTGGGGTCGTCTACAGAGCTCCCAGTCCGTCCAAAGAGAACGGAACGTGACGGCTGCAGCTACCTCACTTTGTCTCACCCTTCTGAAGAACAGGGAGATACACACATACCACATTTGAAGTCGATTTTTTACCCACTCCACTGGTGCAGTATAGCTCGGGATGTAAGATGAAGCCTTCTCTTCGTTTTCCCATCCCTCCGCTGGGCAGGTTGTTGTTTAATCGAGTGTGACGTGCCAGCTGCCGGAGGCCGTATGTGAGACGGCCTCCCACCCTGGCCCCTCATCCATTTTCTTTCAGTTTTCTCTTGATTCCTCATCCGTGGCACACCATCGCGATTTGGCACTCTACCACACTGTACAAATTTGTCGCTGGCAGTTCCTTAAGTCTGTCGGCAGTGTCACTTGACTGGTTCCCCCACACCCGGACGTAGGCCTACGAAGAAAGCACAGCAGAAACAGAACGTTTTCACCGACCCGAATTCCGACCGCCTTTTACAAGGGAAGGTTGTACCCGGAAGATGTGCTACGGCCTGCCAGAGCGACATTTGCGGCCGTAAGTGAAAAATGAGTAGGCCTGCCACGATTAAATCCGCTGTCGGTTCACGGACCAGTCGTTTGAACGATGTAGCTTCAGGTTGTGCCATGAGCGGCCAGAAACCGCGGCAACGGTCACCTCAAGTGGAAAGTTATCGGGAGATTCATCAGCCTCAGAACTGTCCCCAAACTGTTCCTCGCCACCAGCGTACTGTATACCCTCAGACATCAACGGAAAAAGTTACAATTATGCGTCGCCTACGCGAACAGGAGCAGTCAGGTTATATCCGGCAGGATGAGCCGCAGCTTCTACGTTCGCACTTTGCCGTTAAAAAACAGTTAGCCCCTTCTTTGGATACACCGGGATGTTCGGCATCAGGTGACACCATACGCGATCGAAGTAGTCACTGCATCAAAATAAGCGGAGCTGACACGCTTTGCGGTCGCACGAACGCTGATGGACTGGTTGCAATGACATTCAGTTCCTCGGAGCAAGACCACGCATTCCAGACTTTTCACCCAAACACGCGCTTATTGTTAATGGGTTTGGCGAGCCGAAGAAGGGTCCCCTGTGAAACAGATGCTGGGGTGTCCGTTTTTCGACACAGTCCTAGGAGGCCGCACGTGATTAGCCAGCGTTCAGGAAGAGCCGCGACGTCTTATGTGGTAACGGGCTATTGTCACCGAGATGGTCCTCGACCCGCGACCAGGAAAGCCAGTAACGCAAAAGGTGCTGCCTGTTCAACAATATCCGAGGTCGATAACTTTTCCCGGTCTGTTGTCGAGACAGCGCCAACACAACACTGTGCATCCGAGGGGAGCCCTCCCCAGGTTCAACACCAGGAAGCGACGGCAACGGACAGTACCAAAAGCAAACGATCCCGATGTTGTGTAGATCCCCAAGCGGAGCACCCCGCCGAAACCTTTAGCAGCTACCTCAGTAATGATGGAATTGAGAGTCTCGACCCGGAAGTTTCGAAAGGTACTATCCTCTGCACGTTGACCAGAGTCGGAAACGTTTGCTGTGATGGCGTCAGGGAGGCATGCGGTCTCTCTACCCCAACAAAGCACCGCCAGTCCGCGAAATTGAGCGGACACCAGACTAGCTGCAGTATAAAGAAAGGAAGCCGTTGGATAGGGGTCGATCTTTCGACTGGGAAAGATGCGGCCGTATCTGATCTGTACGCGAGGCCTACAAGGGGTTGTACGCCTTCTCAAAAGGGGGCGACCTGTTCTTCAAATGAAGCCCACAAAGTTCGGCCTTCACGACGATCTGCGTTCGCTGTTGTTCTGCCTGCGAGCGAAGCCGTAGAGGACGGGATAACCTCCGGCGCTAGTACTGAGTTAGCCGGTGTGAGCACTGCCGCTGCGCCCCCACAAATGTCAGGGACGGAAGACGACATGCATGAACATGAGTCTGACACAAATTCTGAGATTGGCTCACCCCTAGCAAAAGCGAATAGGATAAAGGAGCAAGTAGGCGCAACCAGCCAGTGTCGTGAGCGTTCAGGCTCAATGGGCATGCTCGTGGCTGCTGGACGGTGTCTACGGAGCTTCCGGGGAAACGGTGTTTCCTTTAAACGTGTCCACCATGCCACGAAGAGACCACCAAAGCATACTTGGAGTCACTCCGAGGATACCACAGAAGAAACGGATGTGACAGCTTCACCCCTTGATGGCCCGGAGAGTCCGGTTATAAAGTCAGACGGCTGCTTCGATTTCTGGTGGGGAGGAAAGGATCTAGTGACATGCGAACAGATCATCAGTTTGTTAGAGGACTGCAGCAAAATGTCAATGTATGGCACTGATGTCGAAAAAAATGACCCTTCTTCTTCTCCTTTCCACTCTTCTCATCCGCCGTCCATATCTTTGCGGGAGTACTTCCTGGGCCGCATTGTCAAATACACCCACATGCAGTCCTCTGACTTCGTGTTAGCGGTGCTTTTCATCAGCAAACTTCTGAATGCCCGGCAGCCTGCCCCATTTGAGGGAGCTAATGAAATCACGGTCTCTCATTCGGCGGAAGTAGCTCCCTCTTTACCGTCAGAGGCCTCGCGACAGCCGTGCAGTTCAACATCACCAGAATATGGTCGGAAGGCTACCGCGTGCCGTGTTGTTGCCAGAGAAGACGGTATTGAGTTTAACGTTCTGACCGCTCACAGAGTATTGTTAACCGCATGTCTCATAGCCAACAAAGTTCAGTACGATCGAGGCATAATACTCAAACACTGGGCTAAGGTAAGCACCTCACGCGCTTTGTTGAGTAACAGGAGGGGTCATCGCAGGTGTAAGGCGATGCGGTGGTGGTCTGTATCCCGGTTTGCGAGTAAGCCAGGTGGGTCTTCCTGCCGGCCTGATAAAGGGATATTCGCGAGTACCGTTGTTGATATAACCTGACTACCTTGTAAACGTTTCCGTCGTAGTTACGTGCGTTGTCACCAGCCTCCGACGAACGAACGGCGCCATTTACCGTGACAGAAAACGTTATTGCGCCCAGACACTAGCAGACGAATGCCTCCCGAACCTGCATTGAGAGATGGTGATGAACTCACAAGATTGTCGTGAACCTTGAATCCTACATCGAGTCTTTATTCTACATATGGTTCAGCTTGGAGGTCTCGAGCGCGACGAAGCTGTTAACCTTGAAGCCACCTTCCTGCAGATTATTGATTGGTAACTGTTCAACACAAGGCCATTAGCAGCATTGATTGCATGCATTCAGGATGTTCCTCTAAAACACATTAGCTGTTCCCCGAACAGATGAATTGTCGGCATCGATGCGGTCAAACCTTGTTTGTTTCCATGCCTTGGTCTGCAGCAACAATTCGCACACGACAGGCTCACAGCAGTGTGGGCTGCACGTAAATATACTGTTGTGCGTTGCTCGAAACAGTGGCGTTTGTGAGTAGACCGCGAATTGTCTAGAAGGTGCCCTGCACAGTGGCTTCAATTTTATTTCTTTTGTTCTCCAAGACAAGGCATTGGACGTATCAGTTTCGTGTTTTGTTTACCATGTCGATGCACTGCTAGAACTTATTTCCAAAATTCATGTATCAAGATGCAGACTAAGGCTGGGGCACGATGTCGACCCATTCCCACGTGTATCGTCTCTCAGTTCTCCCACACCATTTACTCTGCTGAGTCGGTTGACCTCCTTGCTAGGCGTGTCGCTCGTCGGACCACCCTTGTGTGTTGTCTGTGTCAGTATTTCCTTCTTAGGCGCGTGAAGGTCTCTGTGGAAGACTTTCTTCTCGTGAGTGTTAACTAAAGGAAATTCACTACGGATCTTTGTGTCTGTGCACCGAATGTTACAACATATGAACAAACAGATAATGACACAGTTTCAGGGATACCTCGTGTTGCGTTTCACCGGCGCAGGCTTAGCATGCTAGCACGTGTGTAATCCACCATTGCAACGCTAACCCAAAATTGCAACGCATTTTTGTGTTCGAATTTGCAGACGTGCCACCGCATTTCCCATCGCGACGTCACGCTACTCCTCAAGTCGAGCTCCCGGCCTATCCCGCCTCCCCCACTTTTTCTATGCAGTCACTTCAAAAGAATGTACTTCAGAGGCCAGAACTACAAACGGCGTGAAAGTACTTCGTGTGCACGACTGTCCCCCGAAATGCATCGCGAAAGGAGAAGAACTCAAGAAAATAAAAAACGCCCCCAACAAACTCATGTTTTCGATGAGCGGTCCATTCGTCCGATGTCATCTCCCACCAGAGGAAACCTCTCAGTTGCACAGACCAAACAGGTGGCACCACTGAGTCTTACGAGTGCTACAGTCGACGTTCACGCCGACAGCTCAACAGCTCTAGACGCCGGCGAATTTTCCTCTGTACCACTTCACTCTGCTGCGTCTCCTCGCCGTCAAGCATGTCATTCAAACACAGAAAAAATAGATTCCATTGCGCATTCCCGCAGCAGTTCGTCCCTAAATCAGTGTTCTAGAAGCGCCTTCTACAAGCCAAACGGCGTAACAGAACGTCGTAACAACTGTCCTTTAACGGTGGTTTGTGGCGATTACTCAGCTCGCACTAGGCCACTAAGGCAGCAACGTGAAACTCGCCAGGACGGAAATCACGGATCTTTTTACCATCGGCTACAGCATGTGCATGCCGTTAGGAGCAAGCCCGAGTCTCGGTTTACCGATACGGCCACTCAGATAGAGCGAACTGTGGGAAGTAGTGGCGTATCCAAAAAGGAAGTAGAGCCACTTCAGGGATCGCTCAGCCAGCAACGAACACCAGCAGCGGAAGTTGTGCCAAGCAGGCGACACATGTCTTTCTGTGATGATTCTGCTGGTAGTCCGTGCGTCACATCAAATGTGACAATAGGTACGAATAGTTTATGAAGTCTGATGGCAAGAAGATTCGGGGAAACCCCAATAGGCAGGGTTATGCAGACGCATCGAAGTCAGTTAGTTTATGGCAGCATTTCCATGGTGCCGCTGGTCCCGAGGAAGTCAAAAGGATGCCGGATCAACCACAAATTACGAGTTCAGATGTGTTCTTGTCTTCACTACTGTATCGTGACATTCTCCACACAGAAATTACTCCCGACGACAGCCTCAGAAATCCACACAAGATTAAACGTGTTTTGAGATATGCATTTCATAATGTGTTGCACTCGTCTTGTGTCGTATCCTGTACAGCTGACATCCGTCACAGTGACTCGCACTTAACGTCGCCTACAGGGAGTAGACAGAGTCATCGTGCGTGGAGCAGAAGTGTCCCAACTCTAGTGCGGAGCAAGTACGAGCGAAGGCCCTCCCCCTTCTCCATTAGACAAGCGCTGCTGCTTTTTGGATCACTGGCACGGGTACTGAGAGCTTGCGACTACAAATCACTGCATAACCGGTCTGCTCTTCCTTTGTCCAAGCTGCACTAAAGTTTGTCTATGAAGGCTCGAGTCAACCAGGTTTCGTGTTGTCAATGGGTCGCACACTACAGTTTTCCCCTTTTTTGCTTGTCCTCTTCATGGTGCGACACAGGCACGATGTCAGGCACTTGTGGAGGTTCGTTGACAGTTCTGTTGTACGGAGCATCAGATCAACTGCGAAATAAACCGATCGACCCCCTCGAGTACAATGTGCTGACTGTCTTACAACGGCAAGACATCTCGAGGAAGGAAGACAGCGGACAGCCACGGAGGTTCATGTGAATGTGACGTAATACGATCTCGTAGTGGCGGTTCGTTTGCAGTTCTACCTTGTAGCCTGAGCAGATGTGGGACGCGTGAGAGACGAAACAGTTTTTGCACTACACTGTCCAAATCCAAGGCCGAAACTGGTTCTCACCTGTGTCATGTCTGGTGCCTCGTGCGCACGAGTGGCGTCAATCATTTTTCACCGCCCGCTGTGTTCTTTGCAATCCGAAACTTTTAGGTGACTGCGACACCCTAGTTGCCCTACAATCGAACAGCAAAAAGGACTACGTGTCGCAGGTTTGCTCTCCCTTGTGAGCACGTGGTGTAGAGCCACTAATCACCGTTCGAAAGTCAGCGGTTGTAGATATCCGTGCGATAGTGTAGCCGTGTCGGCAGTTTGACGCATAATAAGCCCAGGGCACTCGACTAGAACTGCGTGACCATGTGAAGTGAATCTTGTACAAGAGGTGATGTCTCATCGGCAATCGTGTATGAGTGAGCACGACAGCGCCGACTCCTCGGCAGAAAACGGATACAGGACTGGCAACTAAGGACAGTAGCCCTAGGTCTCTGCGCTCTTCCTGTCACACAGTGGAAAATGCAACTGGTTTAGTTTTGTGGTTGGGGTAAACCAGTCCACTTTAGCAGGGTACCGTTTTGAGTGGCCGGAGGATACACCGGAAAGGGGGATAGGGCGACACTGTCCCCTTTGCTAACCGTGTAGGGACCTGGTCCCCCCAGCAACCCGTGTAAACTAATAGTAGCTTAAAATTGAGAAACCTACAGGCTTGCCGGAACAGTTTCAATGTAGGTAGAAGACACATAAAACAAATATAGTCAAACAAATAAAAGAAAAAGGATCAAAAAACATCATTTTAATTACTCTTCAGCTTACGATTGGTAAGTTACCTACTTTTGTACACGCCTTCGTCGGAAGAACACCACACTGCGCTGTTCTGTAATCTTCATCTTTTTCGCAGGGGGGTCTGCAAGTTTGATGGCGAACTGCGGTGTCTCACCGAAAAATTACGAACACCTGTACATTCATTGTTTGCGTGAGCCATAAGAAACGCGCACCTTGGCACTGGTGCGCATCATGGGGCATTTCGCATGCACAACGGAAGCATGCTCTTTAGCTTGTGTGACAGCAATGCCTCGCAACTTGGTTTGTCGCTTCCTTTGTCATTTTCGTTAGCTGCCACTAGTACAGTTTTCCATGGTGCCCGGCGTCGCATGATTTTCAGTTCATGGGGGCCATTGCCGAAGTGTAGTGGTTAATTATCCTACTACGCAACTGAGAACCTGGGCAATGCGCTGTGCTTCGAGTAGAGTCAATCTCTTGGGCCACAGTATATCTGTGAAACAAGTTGCCGGACCAGGATGCGATCGCCTGTAATTGGCTTCACTTCTACACTTTTGGGGAGAGTCTTTGCAGTCAAGACCGCTTTCCGAGCGATTTATCTTTAGTGCAGCCTACTGCTATCAGGATGATGGGGTCAGGGGACCAAGATTCTTCTCAAGAAGAGTTCGTAGTCTGGAAGGGTGCAAAACTTTTGTGGCCTGTCGATATGCCTGATTATATTGTGGACTTCACAGTCGTTCGCTGGTAAGACAGGCTTTGGCGGCTCCCATACACAAAACACCGAAGCGAAATCGAGCATGTCCACACACATTTCAAGCAAATCAACGAATTACCGCGCGAACTTTTAATATGGCCGAAAAACAGCAAGAGGCAGACGAAACACAATATGTTATATGCTATGCTGGGCAGCAAAATTGTATGGGGGTGTATATGCTCTTGGGAATCCAACAGGCAAGCAGGCCAACCCACCATTTTCTATAGATCTCTACATTATCAGCAATTTCTCGAGGTAAATATCGTCGGCAGATCAAGAACCAAAACCACTCATCCCGGACACGTCTTTTGTTCCTGTGGTATCATGCTCTGGCTCTTTTCTTTCCAGTCATATGGCGACGAGCAACACATTGGGTTATTATTGGTATTGTTTGCACAGTTCTCCGTACCCAGAGGGGTGTAACGGAGCAATCACACGCGCCTGACATTTTCTTCAGACAGGTGGCTTTTTCTGCAGCCTGCAACTACCAATGGAGTTCCCAGTGCGAACACGCGTTCTGCCAGAATATTCATTTACAGTGTCTGAAGAGTCGGATCTGCGTCAAAAATGTCCTCTTTACTTATTTCATGCAATCCGTTTAGTCTACATAACGCCTGACGGTCACATTGTTGGGTTGGACTGCGGCAGGTGTCACTAGAGATGCCCTAGCGATTAGCCAAATGGCCACGAAGGTGACAGCACATGTATATCATTGTAGACAGGACAACACATTCTTGGTTCTCCGTTCTTATGCAGCAAACAACTCATGGATGAGTTCAGCCCAGATAAAAATGCGCTGCAAATAGCGGAGACGCTAAAAAAAGAACTTGACGCAAAGTGGGGTCTTTTCTGGTAAGCCCAGATGCCTCTGTGTCCTCCCGGTTTTTGCAGCGGCTTTGCCACGCTTCAACAGAACGACTGATGTCCCCTGATGTCAACGTTGTCTTAGAGCCATAAAATTGACCGCAGGACCTTTTCCTACTTTTTGGATGTCTCTGCTTTGTTTTGCTTGACGCCTAGGCACGTGACTGTTGGAAACAATTTTGGAAGCTACGTCGTGCACCAGAAAAGGCGGTTCGTCTATTTCACCATAGCCCAAGTTTCCTTCCTCATATACAAGGCACATTAATAATGACTCCCTCCGGTGCCGCAGCTGTCAGAACGCCTCTCAATTCTCATTTGTAGAACATATGTGTTTTCCTTATCTGATGGAAGTCGATATATCTAGGACCTACTTGGCCTTGCGCCATCCGGTCCTCTGACGAAAAGTATCTGGATGTCCTGGCAGCGGTCGTCGCAGGTTCACTGGTGGCATTTCTACGTGCTACAGACATCTCTGTTCATTATGTGAGTACGACTCCTGTGAGTCCACACAGACGCATCTCGTTATACAGCCACCCGATGGATCCTGTTGCTGCCTCTAAACATGATGCTCCTATATTAAGGGTAATTTCCTTGTCAGTAACGTGGCGGTATTGTCAACTAATAAAAAAATACGAGCCATTTTTCTAGCGGACCGGTCAAGAAATCCGACAACGGTACCGCAGCAGGACTTTCACAACAGATGAAAAAGCTGTGGAACGTACCATGCCGAAACCCTTCTGATGGTAGGTGGCAGTATATCACCTTCGAGCGCTTCGTCTCAGCACACCCAGTTTGCAATGGCGAGGTGTCACCACAACAAGTTGACATCAGTTCCCTTTTCTAGCAGCACTCTTGTAGTTTCGTTATATCGCTCTCTCAATTTGGGAAAAACATACGTCCACTACTGAACAACATCGCATAACTAGTCACTATGGTCTCCGTCAGCGTAAGCACGCATTGCGGTTATTCACCAGTAGGTATTTCACAGGGAATTCCAAAAGGCTTCATTCTGACTAATCTTCTGGTGCCACTTTAAGACTGAAATGTGAAGCTTAGAACTACGAACGTTTCGATCGCGAGATTCGAGATAATAGGCATTGTCAGTACAGTCGTATCGCCACCAGGTGGCTTTCTTTTCGGTTGGTGAAGCGCGAGGCGCAAGAGGTCCACAATGCAACTATTATATGGTGCGCAAACCAAGAAATCTCTCCAGCAGAAGCACGGCCCACCATTTCATGTTAGACGATGGCATTCACACAGGGTAAAAACGGAACCACCATGCATATGTTTTACCTATCAGGCGTTGCCAGTGTGACCCAGGCAGAACTATCCACACCTCCTTTGCACAGCAGCTTCCTGCTGAGCAAATTAGATGCGACCGAGTGTTCAGAAGAGCTGCCACCTAATCAAAGTAACCGTTGTTTCGTTGTTCTTCCAGCGATGTGCGCTAGCACTAACGTAAATCTTTAGACCACGTACACACGGATATCCTTTCTTTTCGTATTCGAGCAACTGACGCTTCGGTGGTTCTGAAAGATAAACGGGGCGTTTTATTCTTCACTATCACCGAGACAAGTACGGGAAGGGTACGAACAATTGACGAGCCAGGAAATCGATTGACACTTAAACTATGCCATTCAAACAACGAAAAACCTCTTCCGGCCCCTGTAGACAACGCTTCTTCCATGAAGAACAGTCACACGACACCATCTGCACGGGTAAGTCGCCCAGACCCACAAGGTGGCCCGCGGAAAACAAATACTGTAATACAACCAAAGCAACTACCAGCCGGAGAGTTCCATACTGAGATCCTCATAATCATCGTCGCACCACTCTTCGACGACGTATTTTTCAAGGTCTGGAGAGTGGAAGGATACAGTCTTTGCCTTGCGCTTTGGAGGGCTGAAGTCCGTCATGTGAAGAATCTCCTGGACTAAGGTGTCCACGTACAATTCGTGAGGAAAAGCGTACTCTTCGCACAAGGGACACTTCCAGCTTGACCTTGCACAGTGACGTAGGTAGTTAGTTCGGACATAAAACTGTAAATCGAAGCATTCTGGGTGTCGACAATGAACAGAACGAACAGGAGTCCTTAGTCGTCCAGCAATATCGTCACTAAAGAGAGTGAGAGTCAGGACAGGAGGAAGAGCAGATTGACTCGCACTTGCTGTCGTGCTGACCTGCGGCGACGCCACTGGTATTGGCGCATGAAAACACAACGGCACACAAGAAAACACTTTGCTCATAACGAACAAGTCACGAACCAACACACTGTGTTCACCAGCAACCGCAGGAATGTCTCTACGCGCAGGTGTGAGCATGGGAACGAGCATCCCACGCCTGACCACAGCTGGAGAGAGACGTGTCGAAAATGAAGCTGAAGACAACATGAGAGAACTGTAGGTTACCTGTTTTCTTTCGCTTGAATCCTGGAAGTCTTTCGAAGATGACCGACCAGAAACCACGTCGCGGTGTCTCTGTTACTTGGTTACTGTGGTTGAGCGCTCCATCCCGGAGATCCTCATTCCGGACGTTGGCGCTCCCACAGATATCTCGATGTCCTTTTAGCGTCGACGAACTCATCGAGCATCTTCGACTACGAGGGCTCTCCATAATGCTATCCTTGCCTCCGCCTGAGATTCGGTTCTGCCCGTGGCTGTCATCAAATATCTCCACTTCATCGGATGAAGTCGAGACACGTCGCTGAGTTTTCTGAGCGACTATCCACTTCAGCTGACGCACATAAAAAAACGCTCCTCCATCAGTCACTCTACACTGCATATTCACCAGCTCTGTGCACATGCATCTTCTGTACACGAAAGACATAACAGGTCATGTTTCTACCACAGTTACCCGAGGCACCTACATTCACGCACCGAGCACATCCAAGTCCACAACAAATGCACGTGTGTGGCAAAACACGTTTATGCATCATTCATTTTCATGAAAGCTTGCCGGCGAAGAGCTCACACAAGCACCGCCGCCCTTCATGTCCATCGGTTGATAAACACAATGGAAGAGCTGAAGCGACTGAGTGAGGAAGGCAGCCGCAGTACGTGGCAAATTTCCGTTAGGTTACTTGCGAGAGAGGTTACATCACCTTCGACTACAAGAACCGGGAAACACGTGGAACTTACAAAATCAGTGCAGTATGGAATAGGTAGAGATCGGCGTTGTACGATGGCCTCCAGCAACTGGCTTTCTTCCACAGGAAGCGAACAGACCAACTGAACTAGGAAAAGACGCCCTTCTCGGTGCTGGCCACGCGCCTGCGAAAAACGGATACAACAAACAGCACGGTGCGGCCAGATTCGCAGGGCGCGTCTGTTAAAAAGGTCCTCGCAAACCCTGTGACAAATGAGCCTTAATTGAGGCACTACCTGTACAGCGGTGATCAGCGGGAATGACAACCGAAACTCTTCCTGATACTACCGTCTCATGCTCAGCTACGTCAAAAGCGGCTTTACTTATATTCCAGATCCTAGACTTCCCTACTGAGTACAGAGGCGCCACCACAGTTGAACAGACGCAGTACATAGGATCTGAACGAGTGGCAAGCACGACATACACAACATCCGCTCGACAGTTGGTCTACGTCAGGCATGCTCCGTCGTAGATTTATATTTTCTTCCGGCACAACCAAAGCAAAAACTCACCACAACGTAATTCATGCCACTCTTTGGTCTGGCATGTCGTTTGATATCGGAGAGGTAAAGGGGAGGCTTCGGGTGCAAGTGTGGGACAACGGGGTCGTAAAGAGTCTCGAAATCGGGAGCAGAGCAGTCGAAACCTGCAACAGCCGTTCGAGTTGCACCTACGCCTATTTTGCATTTTCGAGGACTCGTCCTCAACGTAGGCATGACATTTCCACCTCTTCCTGGGCCCGTTGAACTCGATTCTGCAAGCGAAAAAACCGAAAGAGGCCTGGACAAGCCGACCAGGGTCATATAGTTGCTCGTGGAACGGCAGCAGAAACAGCCTCGTGAAAAGAACGTGTCACTGAGACTCCACATCAAACGAAAATCCACGCGCCCACTCATGAGGTCAAATTTTAGAATGCACCGAAACCCTGGGTCTGCATCTGGGAGTTTTGTGACATGACTGAAGTTGTCGAATCACTGGAAACGACGAAAAGGACTTTGTGTCTGGGACAGGGAAACGAACATTTATCCGGGTGAGCAGCGTTGACGTGTGTTATCTGCGAATTCTACCCTGTCCAACCAACAATTACAAGGACTTTCTGAGATAACTTTTGTTCCCTCCCTTTTCTCCCACGCACCTGAAAAGGAGTAGCTGATGAATCCGTCCCTATCATCTATACCGCCTTTTGCCTCCCGGCCGCCGCTTCGTTTCCTCAAGGACACGGGGGTGATATCCGATCCAGCTGTCAAAGCTCGAACGCGGGGGTTGAAGAAAATTTGAAGACGGTCGGGAATGTAGGGACGATGCCGCCCGCACACAGGGTCATCCATTGGGAAAAAACGCAACTCAAGAGCTGCTGAGGGATTCGAGGCAAGCTCCCGCTGTAACACCGGGGAGTGACTAAACGGAAGGACGCATCGGCCAGCTAAGCTCGGGATTAGAGCAGGCGGTCCCGCCAGATCTTCGTCGGAGAGGTGATACGCTGGACACGCGAGTGACGCAATAGAAGAACACCACGTAACTTCAGTGCTCGGGTCCTACGAGACAAATATGAGACAGAGAAAACTGACACGATGAAGGGGTCTTACAGGACAAGCCGAAAACGTACTCTCAACACTGCAGATAAAAAATCTTCAGAAGGAATGCGTAGCTGGTTAGCCTCGTCGAAGTTTCTTCTACAGAAGTCCGCAGTGAGCGGCGCAAAAAGAAGCGACTATTCAGGAAATCCACATTTCGCTTCGTTGCCACATCGTAATGTACGATTTAAGATTTCCTGATACACTCGACCTTCCAAGGATTCGGCACGTGTCCACCTCAACTGACTACGGTAATACAGATACGGATGTGGGGGTGTAGATACCTGGCCACCTTCAGACTCGCTTCCTCTCACGCGGTGCAGTATTGCCGAAAACAACAAGTCAGTGACATCGCTCCGGACAATAGAACAACGCTGTCTAGAAAGAGAAACGTATATCAAAGGCAATCAAAGGCAGTCGTAATCGGTGAAACAGAAACAAATCCCAACCGCACTTACAAAGAGGAGGATCCTACAGAGGCAACAGTAGAATCTGTTCGGAAGGCGGGGGAACCTCGACGCCACCGCGCCGCAGAGTGCGTGGACACGTACGCGACAGTGGATGCACTGGAGCTGCACGTGGATGCGAGGAACCAGAGGCACAGAACAAATGTCTTTTAGATTCACTGACTACTCAGGCAAGTCATTCGAAGCATATAACAGACAGGCAAGTCGTAAAAGAGTAGCTGCGTTCTTGCATATGACAGGGTCTCCGTTGAGTCCGCATTCACCAACGGGCAGGCTTCAATGTACCACTAGTTGGCGCGAAATGACCTCACCAGGGCCAGGATCAACAAGGCAGCAAGGCGGTACGGGCCAGCAAGTCAGAACGAATCCAAACAAGAGCCTACGGTTGACACTGGGCTCCATTCTTTTGTAGACGGGATTGAGGGGATGATTTACACGAGAAACAGGCATGCATTAACTTAAAGAATGAGTTGGTGCGTCGCTGCATGTCGAGTCTTTCCTGCTACGTGTGAAGGCGGTATCAGCACAATCGCCGCAGAACAGCGGCGCATTTAGACGAAAAAACGGAGCTCATGCAAATCCGTCTGCTCTCGACTTTCTCCTACAATATGTTCTTCATATTCCATACGTGAGACGAGTTATATTTGTGCGAGGAAACTGCTGAAAAAACAGTGCGCATATGGTTGGCATTGGCATACTGAAGAGGTTTTGAGTCGCTCGTAGTCTTTGCCCGAACAGGCGTCTTTGTCTCCGAACTGAGACGCCGGCAGGAGCCAGGCAGCGTCACGACGCGAGAAGAAAGCAGCGAGTGTCTCTCGATCACGGCCGAACACTTCCTGCAAGTGATTCAAGCACATGTTTCCCTGGCCATATTTACAAAGTGCAGGAATAGGAAAACACTGCGATGACACTTTGTAAGTCGCAAAAAAAAGCAAAACGGTAGCAGAGTATCTTCGCATACGCGAGGTCGTGCCTATGCTTGACGCTGATTGCCTGTGGAGAGACTGGTGGCGACTGGAGCTTCCGCAACAGGCAGTCGAAGAGAGGTGAAGTATCTCTTCTTAGCAGAAAAGCATGACAGGTTGAAGAGAGAAAACAGCGAAAACAAGACTCAATGAAATTACAAGACAGATGATTTTTGAGGCTGGGAAAAACGAGGGCACGGTTCCGATCTGGTTTGTTCAACTGGTTTCATCAACTACAGAAAACAACCACATCCAACTGGTTCAGTAGAATACCTGCCCAAGTGCTCGCACCACCCTATGTCAACATTCAATATTTCCGACGTCAGCGTGAAGCTTTTCTCTTTTGCGTGTATTTCCCGATACTTACCTCGCACAGACAGAATGCTTTGCCTTCTCCAAGGCTTACTTCCTTGCCGTGGAGTTTCCAGGTATTCTGCGCGAGACGTGTCGTTCGCTGTTGCGTCATAAGAGGCTGAAGAGCTCCCTCCAGCTTCTCGGTCCACTCCTCAAGAGGTCGGCGGCTTTCCCCTCCGTGCAAGCTGTCCCGTGCTTCACGCGCAGTCATTTCCAGTTTGTTTTCAGTAGAGGGTGGTAAGCAGTCGTGTTCTCTTACTTGCATGGTCTCAGCGCGCATCGAGCCGGACCTGTGTCGACTTTCATCCAGCGCATCACCTGAGGAACTTGCGTCAAAGGGCAAGAAGTCGGTTTCCTTCCTCGACTCACTGCTGTCTCCTGCTGTCGTCCTGCGACCTGCTGAAGAGCGCACCCTATGCGAGGGCACTCTATGCTGGACGTGGGCATAGAGAGAGGGCTTCCGCAAGCTGTTTGCTGAGTCGCGATTTCTGGAGCAAAGTTCACGAGACAATGGTCCTTCTTCAGCTGCTTCCTCCCGTCGCTGGTTCTCAGTCGCCAAGGACCCAGAAGCGTCAGCGGCCTCATCGTGGGGCGGTCCTCGACGCTGTTTGTGGATGCGAGGGGACAGGACACTGGTCCCGTCTTCAACAACCCATTCTTCTCTCTTTCGCGGTGAGCTGCGGAGAGAGTGTGAGGGCGGTGGTGTCTCCATCTCTCCCTCACGTAGTCCGGATAAGCCTATCCCCCGTCGAGTGGAATAAATGACTCCTTTTTCTGGAGAAAGAAACGGGTACGCTCGGGTCTGAGAGCCGCTCCCGCTTCGGTTGGTTCCAGAACGACCGGATGGTGAGCCGGACATCGAAGTGACTACTTGGTCATCTGCCCAGTCTTTTTCTTCACAGACTTCTCGCACACCCCGTCCGGTCCCGGCCGCATCGTGAGAGTAGCTTGAGAGCGAGCTTCCAGTTCCAAAAGTATCTTTCTCTCGTGCAGAGGCCTGCGATGAAGGTAAAGAACGACTCGGATACCTGTGTGAACCGTCCGGACGTCCTGAGGAGTACGCTGCATTCTGTCTGCGGTGAAACCAATGCGTTTGCCTCCGCGATGTGTCTTCGACGTCTCGTGCTCGCGTGAGGCCTTCTTCAGGCTCCTGTGACCCGCGCTCCAGGTGCTGCACCCACTCCTCTTCGAGTCGCATTTGCCGCGTCCTTTTCCTCCCCCTCTCACCCGCCTGTAAGGGCACAGGATGCGCGGTCGCATAGGTTCGCTCACTACCTCGGAAACGAACGTTCGTTTGTTCGTCACGCCAGCTGGAGAAAGGGAGGCACCCACCAAGAATAGGTCGCTGATCATAGCTCGACGGTTCGTGGATTCCGTGCGACCTGTTCACCGGACAGTGCGTGACTTCCTCTTCTGTCTTTTCCCCGGATGAACTGAAAGAAGAGCTTCCATGTCTCTCTGTCAGGCGTTCGTCACCTTCGTCAATAGAACGTATACGCGGGGTCTCCAAACCCACTTGAGGACGAACGACTCTCTCACGCCCTGTCCCATGCTTTCGGTGCGTTGGACGAGAAGTTGGAGAAAAGAAATCATGGTCATCACTGCCCCACATTACCTCTTCACACCGACCGCCCCGACGTGGTAAAGAGGCATCGTCAGCAGGCCTCCTTTCTGGAGTTTGCGCGCGCTGCGTCCTGTGGGCGGCCTGAGACGTCTGCGATGACCAACAGCGACCGGACGCCAACGCGTTGTCCGGTGCCAAGTTGTCGAATGCTGCATACGAGGACGGTGACTGAGATTCAGATTCAACGAACTCCGTCCTCCACTTCCTGGAGTTCCCTGCATCGCGGTCGTTGATAGCGGGGAAACACCCGGATGAACTCCACGCGGCTCCTGACGAAATGGAGTCGGAATGTCCGTGGTCATCCACATCGTGGGCACCGAAATTCTGTGTCACTTGTTCACGAGCGTTGTCAGCGTGAGAAATTATGGGCAGCCGCAGGCGCGAGCTGCTGTCTCTCGCCGCGCCTCCATCCTGACGACAGAGAAACGATTCAGGAGCATTTTCACTCGCCTCAAGAACAGAACTGGAAAGCGCCTCAGTCTCTTCCCCACTGGACTGGCTGTCACTGCCGTCGCTGCAATCTGAAATTCGGTTACCCATTGTACTTTTGGGGGGACTAGGCTCAGAGAAGAATAGAGAAGGCTACGGAGTTCGAGACCACCTGTGTTGTACAAAGATCCTACGGTCGTAAAACAGTCGTGTGAAGCAAGCACAGCTCATCAGGAAAAATATCAATTTTTCTCACGATCCTCAAGCGGGTTACATAACAACGAAATGATTGGCTCGGAGCAACGAAACACTCTCTCGTAGGGCAGGCTTACGTCGCCGCTGCTGACGCAGAAGGGAGGCTGGACGTGAGTAGCAGAACGCCTTTGACTTTAGATGACAACAGAAGGTCCCTTCTTAAAGTGAAAGACACTCCCGAAACGTGAGTTCCGCACGAAATGCGCAGCAGTGGTTGGTTCCACTACCGTTAACACACTCTTTTTTCTACGGGAAGACACTGTGACCACGAGTCCCGCCGTCGACAAATGTTTCGAATAAAGACAGCACGATGCGCGTGTACTACACAGTCATGGAGCCACGGGTCAACGTGAAACGGAGCCGCGAGTAAGAAAAAGTTCGCTAAACTAGAGAAAAAAGTGGGAATGTGCGATGTGTTTCGAAGGAATATCGATGTAGTCACCGATCAGCCAGTATCTACAGCATGCACACAAAATGCCGGCATATACGCAATGACGCATTCATCAAGCAAACAACAGGTCGCCAGCTACTAGTTGTATAAGCAAAAGACCGAATGGGCATACTGTTAAGAACAAGATAAAACATTATTAGCAACAGTGCTTGTCGGGACCGGGTACGCAGTGGGCAGCAACCCCCCTCTACCTTACCACGAATAGGCGAGCCAGCCGCAAAGATGCAAGCACCTCTGCGCATTCTGTCTGCAAGACGAGGAGCGCCTGGCGTACGTGCTGACCTACGTGCTGACGCGTTAGTTTCAGCTGCGCCACAGTTCGGCTCGAAGCGAAGCCTGTGTAGAGGCAGAATGCGACAGGTGGGAGAATAATCTACAAAGGGAGTTCTACATGGAACGTCCTTCGTTTGATCGTGTTAATCGTGTCACGGGCATGAAATACAACTCTTGCCGTGCGTGTGTGCAACTGGAACACCATGTCTTGTTGGTGTGTGGAAGTGCAGCTGAGGGAAACTTTAGTATGTTTTCAACGTCGAAATCAGGGTCACTGTATGTGGTGCACAATACATTAGATGCAGAGGCTTGACCAGCAAACCGAACCTCAATAAAAAACTATGCTCTGCTTTCTCGCATGGACTTCTGTCATCTACAGTAATGCATGCGAGACCTGGCCGCAAAATGGGAAATGACTTAACTGTCCTGAAAGATAGGCGCAGTTCTTGTTGCAACGGAGGAAGTGAGGAACCTTTTGATAGATGTTCATACTCCCCACTCGATACAGGTCAAAAAAATACGTGAGCACCCGCATTCAACATGTAAGATCTAGTTCCCGCCTGTCGACACGGATGAGTACTGCGCAGGACCGGAAAGAGTTTTCTCCAGCATCAAGTGGGATAGCCATCTGATGGAAGCTACGGTTAGCGTATCGACACAAGAAGTCTGCTATCACCACGTGGGCTAGCCAGTGCACCCGCTTATTTTGTGGTCAAAAAACACCTTTAGGCCGAGCAGTCTGAGTGGAATGGGAGTGCCAGTATGTTGCAGAATGAGCTAGTACCCACTTTATCAGACATGCACTTGCAATTTCAAGCGGGAGCTTCGACAACCGTAGGATGCCTCAGACGTAACAGGCAAGTCCCATGATCCGATGTCATCATTCGACGATCGTGTTGACAAAAGCCCATTCGCCACTGCGGGGGTCAGAAAAGAGTTTTTTTTCAAATCGCTCCTGAGGAGCGGTCATTTTTCCCAGCAGGTGCTCATCACGGTGTAGAGTTCACTGGAACAGTGCCTGTTTTCTGTAAGACACCTAGATTCCCGTGGGTGGTGGACAAGCGTATCAAAAAATCAGATGAGGTTACCGTGTGACTGAACACCGCCCCGAGAGGTTAGCTGTGTCAAGCGCTCAACAGCCCCGCTCATAGAGTATGGCTGAGCGCTTCATTTTGTTTTAAGGCTCTTATGGTTTTGTTTCAAATGAGGTATGAGAATTAACTGTTGACAGCGAAATTCGCGTTTAGCCTGACTACTTGCCTGAGAGGCCGCGCGATCGGTGGAAACACGTTATTGTGAAACCATTATGAAATGCTTCGGAAAG
Source organism: Toxoplasma gondii ME49 (assembly GCF_000006565.2). Lineage (NCBI taxonomy): Eukaryota > Apicomplexa > Conoidasida > Eucoccidiorida > Sarcocystidae > Toxoplasma > Toxoplasma gondii. The sequence continues at coordinate 3,589,935 of NC_031473.1, forward strand.
AGTGAGCCGATGATGGCACCAGCCCCCACGCCCGTGAGGATGGCTGGGCCACGACACTGTGTACGACACGCTCTCACCCAAAGGAATCGAAGAGGACCACGCTGGCCCCTGCACGATCGCGGAAATAGGAGAGTACAGTGAGCGAAGCAAAGTTAGGGTTTCAAGTACGCCTTGGTAACACACATATGCTGCAGTGTCGGTACGTTTATAGGGTGGTGTCTCCTTAGCTGAAAATGCAACCACCACGGAACTCTAGTGGGTACACAAGTTCCAATTAGGTTGTATCATAGCCGAGCCTACCTATCTCCCTCGGTGCCTGGATCGGACTTATGAGCCTTGGTCGCCCTTCATCGAGACAACCTTTCTGGTAGCTGATGCTTCGCTGCTTCACCTCAGACTGCGTTGACGCTCCACCAAGACAATCGCGGTGACTGCGATGAGAACGTACACACGTTGTCCACGAAACAGGAACTGTGGATCCAACTCGATCCCTCCTTACTTAGCAAAAGATGATGAACCTCAGCGAGGACGTCGTCGGTCATTATATGCTGCAGAGAACCGGTCATCTTAATTGAAGGCAGGAGATATGAAATTCTTTCTTCATTCATATGTTGAAGCCATCATCGTTTAAGATGCATTCCTGAGCCACAAACTCCCAATCAGACACGGCAGCTCTGCTTGTTACTCTCGATGTAGATAGGCAACTTACCTGTCTGAACTTGTTAGGCGTTCTTCTCTCCGTTTTCCGGAACGGTGTCTGCTTCCCCGTAGTGTCCTCGAGCGCCCGCGTTGAGTCAATACGAGCTTGGCCTGACCTCTGTTAGCTCTGCTATGGTATAGCAGGCATTTGTTTGTCGTTAACTGGAGTAGATTCACAAGCTCATGGAGCAGACATGGAGGCTGCACACATGCTTCACTTCAGCAGAGCTTTCATAACTACACGCGCGGATATCTGGTGTTGCGGCTGGTGTTTACTTGAGTCAGCTTTTCTGAAAAGACATTCTATCCGTTAACTGCACTTTAGCCTGGTCTGGTATGAGAACAAAAATTTGCGTGCATGGCCTCAATACCAGCTTGCGGCGCATAGGGTACTGGTGCCCTCTAAATTGCTAATCCTGGAAGACTTGCCAGTCGGCGGCGAACAGTGCACCTCGCTTGTTATAGGGATTTCAACCGACACAAATTGGTACATAGAGGTTTACGTCCGCTCTCGCTTCAACGATTGCGATCACAGATGCAAAACAACTGTACAGTAGAGACGGCGGGAAAATGTAAGACAGTCTGCTGGGACACTTGACCGTATGAACGTAGAAACGCAGAAATTTGTGATTGGTCGCGGCTCAAAAACACGAGAACGTCGAGACAGTCTGACAGTTCCTTCCCGAGGAAGAGTTTGTTGTGCCTACCAGTGTGTCAGAGTGACAGCGTTGTAAGTCAGATGAATGCACACGCCACCCAAATGAAAGCAGAGGGAAATGCTAATTCGTTGCAGCGGAGTTGGTAACCTCGACACTTGGCACGAGCTTGGCAGGCCCCATCGGCAGGTGAAACACAGGAACACACGTTTCGCTCCCAGTCAAAGAAGCGCACGTTGGCAAAGTCTTTCCTCATACGCAAGGACCATGAGATGTGGAAATCGACAACGGAAAAACTGCGGGTTGCATCGGCCTTGTCGACGCAAGCGTCCTAGCAAATAGCGCCGACCAGGTGAACCTGCGCTTGCGTTGTGAGCTATATCACTACAGCTTCACTGGGGGGATATTCAGTGACTTTGGTCTTATTATGGCAGTAGTGGTCCGCTTCACGGCCATAAGGCAAATTAACGGGGTACCTACTGGTATACGCTCAGTGAGGAAGCCGGAGCTTCGAGTGAGGGCCACTTTTTACGCACATGAGGTGGGGGGCACGTGCATTTGATGTTCACGACAGCTTCTGACAGAGGGGTTTCCAGCGGGCTCATGACAGATGGAACATTAATACAGCCGAAGATTTGCAACGCGATGAACAACGGAACGGCAGTTGATGGACAGTCATCTGCGGTGCTCCCGGAAAGGTTTCCGCTCTTGCAAACAATTTTTCAGTTCTTCGGCAGGGGCAGTGTGAGAGAAGGAGGGAACTATAAAAGGCGTCACCGGAAATATCAACCAGTGTGAACCTTCCAGAGACCGAGATGCCCTGCTCGATTCCAGCTCGAAATCGTTGGAAATCGTATGCACACGTACGCGGTGATAGACGCATAGTGAAGAGGTAATTCATTTTGCCAGAATTTACTGTAACGTCTAGCTGACACAACTGTGACGAGCGCCACAGGCAGGTGCAAAACAGGGCAACACACTGTTACTCCCACTCAAAGAACTGTTGTTCTTCCAGGCTGATCGGAAATGAAAACAACACGGAGAAGACGGATTTGGGCGATCGGAAAGGCTGCTTGTATCACTCCTTTCACAATGTAAGCGTCTCTGCATCTACAGATGGTCGGCTGAGCCTGTTACGGGCTTTGTGGCTGTCTCACTAACTTTTCCTCTGGGAGGCACCAGCACCCGCAAACGGAGAACTTGATGTCTATGCATCAGTTACTCAATCTGATTTTCCAAGCCACATACGATGACCACCAACCCGTCAACATGCCCACCAGCTTCGTGTCTCACATAGAGCCCTACAGGCTTCCAAAACTGGCAGTAGGGTGGTTCGTCGTCAAGTCACTAGAGTTTACCGGATCCATCGAGGACAGTCAATGTAAAAACTGAGCAGTGACCCTACATCGTTATCGGAAGAGACGATTCATACTGCAGCACCGTTCAACTGTTTCGTGTGATGTCGCCGGGGAGATATTTGGTCGAAGTGTCTGTGATTCGAAGAGCCTTCAGCTCTAAGAAGCTGTTTTGGTACTGTGTAACACACGACGCTGCCCACGGACGCAGAATCCGACTGCTTGCTATACAGAGGTCACCGTCCGCGCCCGGAAACAAAGTGTCGGCAATAAGATCATAGTGCGAACGAACTAAAAACACTAGTATAATATCTGTATGGATCTCTGCAACGCCACTAGGACCCCCCATCTACGGCACATGAGAGAAAAAATCCGCGCGTGTTAGTTCCATGGCGAAATTCGACAGAGGACGTTCCAACACAATGACCCTGCGCAAGAACGTTTCCGTGCGCCGCGCGCCTGTCGCGTGGTTCTGAATGAGGGACTATGAGGGGAAGAAAGGGGTGGATGTGGTATGCGAATTTGTGGGGCCCGAAATCTTCTGATTGCAGGACAGTCATGACTCAGATGTTGGAAAAAAGTATGTCTTCCTGCGTAGAACCGGCACAGTTAGGACCGTACACGTCATCCTTGTCGACATTTCCTCGCCCCTGAACTGTGTGTAGCTGCTGGTGGCTTTCCACCGTCCCCCCGTTCCGATGGCTTGAAGCGAAGTATCGAATAGTGCTTTCAAGCCTCTTGCTAGAAGCTGATGTATTGAGGACTAACATAACCTTTTATAATGCGTGTTCCGGGCATTCGGTGGCGCCACTGGAAAATGAACAGCTAAGTGAGAGGAAAGGCGTTGTGTGCTTTCACAATTTCATGCCCGTCGGCCTGCTTGCGGTTGAAGCAACCATGATTCAAACTGGCAGAGGTTCCGTGGTAATGCGGTAGCGATTCTAGCCTGCCCATCAAAAAGCCATCCAAATTATCTGCGCGGCGCGGTTGGTCCGACGTTATTCGGCGGGCCTGGACTATGACTACAGGCGACACACGTGGGATACACATCGACTTCCCGACATACTCACGACGCCGCGACACGGTCGACTTAACTGCACCCAGTATCAGGAGAATCCGGATCCTTCGACGAGCAAGCTTCTTTTTTAACTCTGCCGACACAAGCGTTGTGAACATCCCCGCGCCCACCCAATCCCGCACACAATAGGGACGCCAATTCATCCGGGCTGCTGACCTGTTACATCTTCGCGTATGAAACATGACAGCAAATCTGTCGTCGGCAGCCACCGTGGCTCTTTGCATCTTTCTTTCGTGCAACCTGCACAACTACTGTTTCGGAAGTTGGACGTTGGCGGCAGAACAGTTGGATACAGCACCGGGTATCCGCGGGACCGATGCCCGGCATGCACCATCGGCAGTCCCAAGCTCAGCCATCCCCGCCGAAGCTGAACAGCAACAAGCGCCAGTTGCTGTTCGCCTGAAGAAGTTGAAGAGGTAGCGTTGACACCTCAAGCTTTGACGTAGACTCTTTCCAATTCAGGAATAGGAAGAGGAAGCACGAAGATGCTAGATCAGGAGAAACCCTCACTATTCAAGTTTGTGTAGTCTGCATGATACTGGATTTTTGTCGCGCTTGGCGACGTCGTGTGAAAAGAAGTCCATTGATGTCCAAACCATATGCCATTTTCGGCGTCCCGCCCACCTTGCCCAGCGCTATTTTGTTGCCAGCATGGATGCACACACGACCAGTTCCTCAGTTCCAGTTCTGCTCCAGTTTTACACATCCTATCGGAGATCACTGTGTGTCCTTCTGTTACACTGCAGAACTAGTCTCAGAAAAAATGGCACGGCTTTGTCACGTCGTACAAAAACGGTGACTGCGGCCAAGGTGGTCCTTTCCCTGACAGCTGTCTTAGGGCTACTGGTGGCTTCTGTCAAGCTATATCAGTGTCGGCAAAAGTTGCCAGCAAACACTAGTAAACAAGCTGCGGGAAGCACAGGGCGACGACTTGCAGAAGGCGGCAGTGACGACAAACCATGTGTAAGCGTGGCTCTATCATCACCATGGTACCGCTAAGGTGCCTGTCGTGTCCTTAACAACCCTACTAGGCCTCAACAACTCTCCAATGGTCGATAGCTTTTCTTCGGCATTTCACCCGCGGTATCTGGATCTTATTTCGCAGATACGCTATGTTCCAGGGTTTGAACCATTCGGTTTAGTTCCTCTGAGTGAACGCCTGTGAAGCACACAGCTGCTGTATTGTGCACCAGGGAGCCAATTCTCGCGTGGTGTGCTGATACCTGCATAGCTCTTCCCATAAAAATGAGGTTTACGTTGTCGTTAACGGTGAGCTACAACCGCACCGGCAGGCGGTGAATGAGATAGTGGATGTCGTCAACACGTCATGACCGTCAACTGCCTATAAAAGCTGTTTGAAACCACGCCGACGTGGATCACCATGATGACGTAAGAAAACAGTTCCCAGTGGTGGAACTGATTAAGATACCATCTATTCTGCCTGGCTGAAACTGGAGTCGCCACGCTAACCTCGAATATTTATCGCCTCTTTGGGTGCAATAGAAGCCCTGCGTACACCCTCTGCGTAATTGACGTGCTTCTGGCGATATGGCATGGTCTCCGATGTGGTGGCGTCGTCATGCAAATGGCCAAGCTACAGGCTAATCCTCGAAGGTCTACTCGATTGCTCAGGGTTATGGCAGCGCTGGATATGCTAGTTATGGTAGGATGCGTCCCTATGCCCATCATGGAGCCGTTTCAAAATGCAGATCGCTTGGGAGGAGTAATTCGTATTGGCTGTCGCGCAGGCTTTTGAATGCGGTGTAGGCTGGTGTGCTTCTTCAGAAAACGGAGGTATGAACCGGCAATGAGGGAGCTGGGACCGGTGTGAAGGCAGGCCGCGGGAGCTGCAAGAGACAAGCCCATCAGGCGAATTGCGCCGACTTATGGGTTTCGCTCGTAGACTCACACGGCTCGCCGCTGTTTCAGTTGGGTGTGGAATAGTCTACGGCTGCTTAGGTTTGGTCTGCTTTTATAGCGAATTTTGCAGAAGGCAACTGTGCGAACCCAGGCGGTATCTCTTTGACCGTCATGGCTGTTTTTGTGAGTTTGATGGCTCCGTCTTCCATCCCAGTTGGTGTTCACTGTGAGGGGGGTATTGCAGTGGTTGATAACAGATCACGGAGAGTAAACGAACGTCATGGGATTACTTTACAGTTGCTTGGCGTGATGTGCATCATGTAGTACCTACATGCTGGGTGGCGTCTGCATGATTGTGGTTTCTGAGCAAAGCGTATGGCTGCCAAGCGGGCGGTGAGTGAGAACGTGCTGTCCTCTAAAATGCAGCTAGTTTTGAGGTATTGGGTGCGGTGGTAGCAAGGCGGTTGTTGACGGATCATTACTGACTTTGGTGTGGTCTTGTTGAGGGCCGTCGCCTGCACATGTGTTGTGACCCAGGTGGGAAACTCGTTCTCCAGTCTGCAGCCCCTATGAATTGGTTTGCAACAGTTGCACTGCGTGTGGGCATGGGATATACTCTATGTTGATCGTGGTAGAGGAGGCATCTGGATTCTGCATTTGAACCTGCGTTCGTGGGAACGCGTGCGGAAGATAGCCGCAAGTCTCCTGCGTCGAGCTGTCTGGCGGAGTGTGGTTTTGCTCCAGACAGTCTGGGAAATAATGCCTTCTGTGTACCAGTACTGTCGAGACGTTGTTGATGAGGTGAGAGTGACTCGGGAGTGTTTGGATGATAGTGACAGCGATGGGGAAGGGGGCCACGCCTTCTGGCTCCTGAGGGAGTCGCGTGTTGAAAGGCACGCCCGACTGCGTGACGGGCGAACGATGGAGTGAGGGAGTGGCGCTGAAGAAGTAACAGAGTACGATCTGACGGACTAGTGCGACATGGCATGTGTACTCAATTTACTTTGTGAAGGACGACCCCATGTTCCCGTTCGCGGCACGACAGATGCATTGCATTTGGTGGGGTCTGCCCACGAGATGCCGGTGGTATCGATGCCAGTACTTACGCAGCCCGAGGGATTACGCGTCGGAAAGGATTATTTTCACTGGAACGGGCCGACACGCCGACGCCAGCAAGGCGTGTACGTTTGCCCACCGTTTCTGACGGATTTGAATGTATTCACAGTGTTGGATCTCTCGTGTCCCTGAGTGTTCTGTTTCCAGACTGAGGATGTAGGTAGACATATTGCTGATGGAGAAGACGGAAGGTGTGGGCTCCTTGTTGGTAGGGTCGGAGAATGTGTGTGCGTGGGAGCAGGGAGGTTTGCGTGGGCGCCTGATGAGGAAGACCTTCCCCCCAACGTTGGGGCCCGGGTGGGGATATCAGGCTCTGACAGCGCTTTGACGTTGAGGTTTTCTCATATCAGGCAAACGGGAAGCGGGGGTGACTGATGAGGGACCACTGCCACTGGGTGTGCATTGGTACTTGTGTGCTCCGAATTTGTGCATGCCTGCAGGTTGAAGAAGTACGCTGCTTTTATGGGTCTTGAGAGGAATGTATTCAGGCAGGAAGACTCCGTCTACATCAATGTGTAGACGGGTAATGTTGAGAAAAGGAGCGTGTGGGGACACATGGTTTTGTACTTGGAATGGTAGTAGGAGTCGATGTTTTGTTAACTGTGATATGTTGCTGGCAAAATTGATTGTGACATGCATATCTTTTAGGATACTAATGTGTTCTAAGTAGTCGTGCGCTGGTGCAGAGGTAGGGCTTTGGGGCCTGTAGGCGTATTTTATTTGCAGGTGTTGTGCCAGTATCGAGATTTTTTGCGGACAACGAGGACTCTGTGACAATGGGGGAAGGAGACTGCAGCATTTCCACAGAATTAGTGGCGGCGTATGGTATCCTTCACCAGGATGTGATATGTGTATCGGTGAGGGAGAATCGCGTGGCGGCCGCTTCACTGCTTCGCTCAATGGAGGCCGAAATCTAGTCATGAGATGCTGACGGTCTTTGCTCACGTCGTTCACACAGTGGAGGTTGGGATCGCGCAACCAGGCTGTAGGCCACCTCTGGAGGGATGAACGTGACATTTAAGCGATTCAACGACGAACTGAAGAGCAGTTGTCTACCGGCGAGTGAGACCAACAACCCTCGAGCGATACCTGGATGGGAAAATCAGGGTATTTTTTGTCAACAAGCATTCGCTGTAGTATGCGCGATTCGGGTTTAAGTGTGGCGCGGGATAGGTCAAGCATACCGCAGAGACAGTTGCCATGGACTGTGAAGGGGTAGCAGAAGCACGAATATGTAATATGTGCCGATATTGCTGCTGTCATTCTATCACTAGGAGAACATAAGACAGAATACCAGGTGTCATGTTGCTTGTCGAAAACATGTGCCATAAGCGACTTGGTACATGGTGTGGTGGAGCCGGTGCGGGATCTTATTTTGTGCGGTGGCCTTGGGCCACACCACTAACTCTGTGTTGCGCTGTTTTGGTGGGCCGTCATGTCTAAATGGACCAGCTGTTCTCTACCTATTTCCCGTCTTCAGATAGAGCTGGTACGGGACCTGAGGATTCGACTAAGCCGAGGACAGGACAAAAATACTGATGTGTCGCTGAGTATGGAAAGGGACCCGGCGAGCTGGGAAGGCGCCACGTTAGTCGAGTGAGGTTATGGTGCCGTCTTTGGGGAGTGGCTAGTGATGGTGCCGTTGCGGGTCGAGTGTCGCGTGTGCATCATCTCGGTGGGACAGTCTGTGACAACTCCTGTATGGGGGAGGCCCTTCCGTATTGACTCGATCGCACGCGCTCCAGGTAGAGCGTCCTGGGATATGTTCCTTCAGGTGGAGGAAGTATGCAGTGGCGGCAAGGAAGCTGGTTGAGAAGATACGGCGAGCAATGCTTAGCATACCACTTCAGCAGGCGGCAAGCGCCGCCTTCGAAGCGGCTTGTAAAGAATAGCAGGCATGTTCCAGGGCAGTTTTTGAGATCTGGATCACTGTGTGAGTGCTTGGCATGTGATGTCGCAGTAGTAAGTTGTGCTGTGTCTCGGCGGCGAATACGAGACGTAGTTCTTACATGCCGGGTTTCGCTGGTGTTGCGGTGGATACATTGTGCCGCGCATGCCTGGAAACCATCTTTTGTCGTTGCATGCAAGCACGATGCAAGCGTTGCTTCTTGTTAGTGCAATGCATGCATTAGCGACGCGCGCACTGATGCCTATGCATTCTGGACTGCGCCGTGTGACCACTGAGTGAAGTTGGCTACATGCGCGCGGAGATCGACAAGTGGGACGGGTGGCGCAAGCGTGTACTTTCTGATTCACCGGTTCGCAACGGTTGCATCTCTTTGTGGTGTTGGATATGTGCTGCGTGGATGGTGGGGCAAGGAGGGATCGAACGACTGCCAGTTGTAACACGATTTCGGCAGGACGTGTGATATAAGGATGCACGCCTTCATGGTGGAGGAATGCGACAGATTGTGGCCTTCGTTCACAGTCTGTAGGAACATGATGGCACATAATCACGAATAGGTGCCTCCATTGACACGAGCTCGTGGCAGAGGGAGCGGTCGACCCCGGGGCGTTGCGAAGGTAGAGGCAGTCACGGGAAACGATGCCAGAAGGAAAACCTGCGGAGTATGACTCCTGTTTGGGTGACGATTGCCGCGTTGAATTCAGCATGAGAGAGCGTGTTGGGCAGACGAAGAAGCGAGATAGTGCTGCCGAGGAACAGACAGTTACGTACAATCCGGGTTCCAGTGCGAATTGGCAAGTGAATTTGATGGACCTGTGAGGGACGAGATGCTCCATGAGGGCCATAGTGACGCGTGTGACTCGTCATATGCTGTTGAACGCCAGCAGGCAAACAGCCCGGCATTCAGCACTGAAAATAGAATGAAGCTGAGCACCGTGTTTCTGGATGGCAGGCTTAGGTGACTGGGGAATGAACGCTCGAGCGCTCCGCCGTTTATCCAATGTTGTTTCAAGTGATACTGCCGGTTTGGTTAGCCGACGCCAGAATGGGTACCGTACGCAGACGGCATTGACGAGGTTCAGAATACGGCATTAGTGGTGGTTACGTGCGTCGGTTTGAGCGAAGGGGCAGCCTGATTGAGTAAGACGTGGGTGGGAGTTTACATAGCGTATCGGCGGCGGCGCTTGTGCCCTTTTTCGATCTGCAGCTTGGCGTGAGTAGCCTGACACTCAAGGGTGACGCACGAGCATCGGATTTCTGAGCGGCAAAAGTTGCATGACTGCAGAACCGACTCCTACGTGTTGCCCTATTTAGCTGACGTTGTGTGAGGAGGTGACGCGGGACCGGTCAGCCGACGCACGAAGGGTGTATCAGGTGCGGCGCTGGTGTCCTTTTTCGATCTTCAGCTTGGCGTGAGTAGCCTGACACTCAAGGGTGACGCACGAGCATCGGATTTCTGGGCGGCAAAAATTCGATGACTGGAGAACCCAGTCTTACGCGTTGCCCAATTTAGTCGACGTTGTCTGAGGGGGTGGCGCGGAATCGGTCAGTCGACGCACGAAGCGCGTGTCAGGTGCGGCGCTGGTGTCCTTGTTCGATCGTCAGCTTGGCGTGAGTAGCCTGACACTCAAGGGTGACGCACGAGCATCGGATTTCTGAGCGGCAAAAGTTGCATGACTGCAGAACCGACTCCTACGTGTTGCCCTATTTAGCTGACGTTGTGTGAGGAGGTGACGCGGGACCGGTCAGCCGACGCACGAAGGGACACTCTGTGGATGCATCAGTGGCAATGTTCAGAATACGGTGTTAGCCGCGGGCCTGATTTGTGTACGTTTGTGTAATCGTCGACACGTCTTACTCTGGACATGAGCTGCGTCGAATTCTGTGTTTGCCTGTAACCCTGAACGCGTCCTACTCTGAGTCTGAGTTTCGTAGAACTCTGTATTTACCCGTGAACGTGGAATCGTCCAACTCTGCATCTCAGATTTCTCTAACTCTGTGCGTCGATTCGCGCAATCCGGCGCACAGTCTAAGGCGTGAGTGGGAGCATCGGTAGCGTATCCGGTGCGGCGCCTGTGCCATTCCTCGTTGCACAGTTTGACGAGGTGAGTAGCCTGGCCATCATCGTTGAATGCCGAGTACCGTGTTTCTGGATGGCAGGCTTAGGTGGCTGGGGAATGAATGCTCGAGCGCTCCGCCGTTTATCCAATGTTGTTTCAAGTGATACTGCCGGTTTGGTTAGCCGACGCCAGAATGGGTACCGTACGCAGACGGCATTGACGAGGTTCAGAATACGGCATTAGTGGTGGTTACGTGCGTCGGTTTGAGCGAAGGGGCAGCCTGATTGAGTAAGACGTGGGTGGGAGTTTACATAGCGTATCGGCGGCGGCGCTTGTGCCCTTTTTCGATCTGCAGCTTGGCGTGAGTAGCCTGACACTCAAGGGTGACGCACGAGCATCGGATTTCTGAGCGGCAAAAGTTGCATGACTGCAGAACCGACTCCTACGTGTTGCCCTATTTAGCTGACGTTGTGTGAGGAGGTGACGCGGGACCGGTCAGCCGACGCACGAAGGGACACTCTGTGGATGCATCAGTGGCAATGTTCAGGATACGGTGTTAGCCGCGGGCCTGATTTGTGTACGTTTGTGTAATCGTCGACACGTCTTACTCTGGACATGAGCTGCGTCGAATTCTGTGTTTGCCTGTAACCCTGAACGCGTCCTACTCTGAGTCTGAGTTTCGTAGAACTCTGTATTTACCCGTGAACGTGGAATCGTCCAACTCTGCATCTCAGATTTCTCTAACTCTGTGCGTCGATTCGCGCAATCCGGCGCACAGTCTAAGGCGTGAGTGGGAGCATCGGTAGCGTATCCGGTGCGGCGCCTGTGCCATTCCTCGTTGCACAGTTTGACGAGGTGAGTAGCCTGGCCATCATCGTTGAATGCCGAGTACCGTGTTTCTGGATGGCAGGCTTAGGTGGCTGGGGAATGAATGCTCGAGCGCTCCGCCGTTTATCCAATGTTGTTTCAAGTGATACTGCCGGTTTGGTTAGCCGACGCCAGAACGGGTACCGTACGCAGACGGCATTGACGAGGTTCAGAATACGGCATTAGTGGTGGTTACGTGCGTCGGTTTGAGCGAAGGGGCAACCGAATACAAGACAGCTCGACGCGGAGCCTCGTAGTGCTGACAGACGTGGCGGCATGCCGAAGTCTGCGAGGTATGACTGGCGACGTACTGTTTTACGTGTGCGTGGGGATTTACCTATCATAGCCGGTGCGGCGTCTGTGTGGCAATTCGTTATTCAACCGGAGCAGGTGGGTGGCTGGGTTGTGAATATTGAGGGCTGAATAAGGGTTGGACGCCTGTTATCAGTGGCGTGGCTGCGTGCGAGGGTCCTCGACGACGCGCTATTCATCGCACACGCGGGGCGAGGACCGGGATTGTGGCTAGCTGAGGATGAGAGGCACCCGTCGCGCTTGACTCAGCGGCGATGCCCGGAACAGGATTGGCAGCGGGCTTGTGCGCCAATGAAAATTGGTGAGAAATGCGTCTCGCGGCAGCTACTGACCAGCGATGGCAAACGAGGCGGCACGAGGGATTGAACAAGGCACGACGGGTGATGCACTGATGGACGCACTCCTCGGGGTTTCCGTAGTGTGGCCACTGTCGCATCTGTGACATTTGTTGTTCAGCCCGTACAACTAGGTAGCTTGACACCAAATGTTGGAAAGAGAATCTGCTTTGACGGCGTGACTTCGCTCGGGATGCTTCAGCAGTGCACTGGTTATCCCACGGTTTGAGGGGGAAGGGTCCCGCGGGTATGGTCGTCAGAAGAAGGTAAACACTCACCACGTAGGTCTCACTGCCAGTGATCATGCTGAGTCATATCTTTCTGGTATGCACTGCCATATGGAATTAGTTCCTGATGTTGTTTGCGACTCGGCTCTAGAATGTTTCAGTATGGTTGTCAAGGCATAGAGACAAGATCCAGCGGAGCTAGCGTTGCCCCGCATGTGGGTGTGCTGTCAGCATATGTATGGTTGGAGGGCGGCGACACGAGACAGGACAGTTGAGGACGGGGCAGTGGCCGGTCTCTCCCATCACTTTCGCGGCGATAATTAAGTTGCTAATTCTTCAAGACGTATACGAAACGATGGTCTCGCCAGCCGACCGTCATCAATGCAAGGACTGGGTACACTGATGGGTATTCTGCATGACGAGACACATGAAACCATGTTCGCGTTGAATGTACCGCATTTAGCGCTGTTCCGCTGTATCCTGATATATTGAATGTGGAGTAGAACGATGGAGCGCCTCGTCGTTGACGGAGGACGTGGTTCTTGGTGGTGGCTAGACCCCGCTTCCTTGTTTTTCCATTTTAGTCTGCGCCTTTGAGTCATGCGTTTCGAGTGTGCGCCCTCACTGCTGTAGCCACAACTGCGTCTCCTTGGCTGGAAGGATACCTCCCCGCAGCCTCCTCAGCGAGCAGTTTCTGGCCTCGTCACTAGTCGAACAAGGAACCCGCCCTGCGCTGCCCTGTTGGGATGTTCGTGGAGGGTACATGCGGAGTTGAACGCTTCCTCAGGATTGCTTTTGCTGTAGACTCGTTCACCAAGAGCGATTCAGGTGTCTGCTTGCGACTGCTGAACAGCAATTCGCTAACCGCGCGCATTACCGGCAATCGGGGAGCGCGACCTGAAGGGAATGGAAGCACGCAACACCTCATGCAAATGACTGGCCGACGTGCGGCGCGAGAGTCCTTTCTGGCTCCAAACAACTGCACTACGTCTTCCCGAGTTTCGCGCGCAAAGGCGGTAGGAACAGAGTGTGGACGCGTACAAAGAGAAACAAACCAGGTGCCTCACGACGTGGACTAGACTGCGGTTCTTTGTTGGGATGCCGCTGGATGACGTCGGAATGAGCAGGTTGATATTCGTATTAACGGTCTCCACATTGGCGATGCAGCAACGCCTCTTCCGGTTTCACCGTGGGATCATGGCTTGGTGTTCACGGTTGTGTGGGTAGCAGGAAGTGCATCATGCGTTTATTCGACGAACGGTGGGAAAGCAGTTTCAGCGTCGACTCATGGTATTTCGCAACTTCGAGGGGGTGGACCTAGGTTCACTATGCTTTTGTCGGGAATTGTGCATCTCGATACGTGTGAAGATGTAGTCGGAAACATGGCGAGCAATCTGGACAATGATAAGTGGTGTCAATGAGGCGATCAGCGTTCCTTCGGGGGTATGCTCTGCATCGGGAGGTTTGATGCGGTGGAGAGACACAACGGTGCTGAGAGCGTCGATGCTGGCACATGTCAGGGTCATTTTTGCACGTCAACGGTGGTACATGACTTGGCAACAACGTGACGTTCGTGTCTGATGCGAGCCCAGCAGGCGCCCACACGACTGTCTAAGGCCTACTACTGAACGGTTCCGTGGCCAGCCATCGACGGTGCCTCTTCGGAAGGATGCCGCCGCTTCTGGGCCGTGGTTGTCGGCATATGCAGCATGGGACCCTGACGTCCTGTGTGACCTCGGACCTCGGTGTTCGGCGAGCGGTTGAGATCGGGTTTGTCACTGCGCTGCATGCGCATCGATTGCTTTGTGCCGGTGTCTAGGCGCAGCTCGTAGGGATTTTCTTGGGGCGTAGGGGCGGTGTGTGGAATGGCTATCGAGAGTGTCTCAGTGTCTCGAATTGGGTGGGAATCGTCTGCAATCACCGATTACTTCGGCAAGCCGCCAGCGACGAGGTGCAGTGTCTGATGACACCGGATTATCAGGGGCGTTGTTGGGTTTGGTGTCGTTTTGTGAAACCGCTCGTTCCCCTCAGGGATGTGCCTGTGGCTGCGGTGAGGCTGCCAAGGAAGAACGTGTTGAAGGGATAGATTATTGGCGGCTGTTCTAAGCATTCTGATATGCATGGCGTGACGGATGCCTTGCGGAATCTAGAGCGTGAAGCAGGCCAAACTGGTGAGCGTGGCAGGGACTCGAGTTAAGGGTTTTCGCTATCGCTGTATACCCACCCCAATGAAAGTGGTATTGGACTCGGCAGTGCCGCGATCTGCATGACTGTCTGGCGGACCAGTGGAGGCTAAAGCACTGACCGATTTGTGTCCATGCTCTACTGTTGTCATCGACGATATTACGCAGCACACTAGAGGATCTCGCCTTGCCGATGTCACGGGTCAATGCATATTTGGGTCCAGACGGCAGTACCCACGTGGCGGCCGTCATCGGCGACCGGTCGATATTGGTCTCGACAGTGGCTTCGACGGTGGCGCGTTTCGGTAGCTCAAGGATGTACGGGTCATTTGTTCCGGGAGGTCTACTTTCAAGGCGTTATTGCTTGTGGTTGTCTACTGCGTTGCCCAGTTGCACCGGAGTCTCACTGTCTGTTGCGGCACACTGGCCAAGCGGAACATACGCGAAAATGCACATCCTGTAAACAGTGCCGTGGCAGTGTTGGTGTGTGGGGAAGTGTGGTGTCGTGACGGTGAGGTCGGTGGAGCGAGGCAAAACGTATTGTCCCCCGGGTTGTTTGAGCGGATGCAACTGAAATTGTTGGAGAGCACGGTGGTCATGTTGATTGGGGGAGACATGTATGGGAATCAAGCCGTGACGGGTTGAGGTCGGTAGCGCGGATGACGTAAAGCATCTAATCGTTTTGCAAGCAGCGGGAATATCATGAGCATGGCTGATAACCCGGAGGCATTGCGCCGAGAGTTGGTCCCACTGATAATTCGTGAGTCGGTCGAATTGTTGGCTGTTATGATTTGTGATGTGGAGTGCCGAGACGATGACACCGAGAGAGTCGAGTTTGCGTTCACCGTAGGGTTGGCGTCGAATCACCCTGAGACATTCGTCTTTGGAGCGTCGCCTCATGCGAGCTGCGTGGCCAGTTCTGGAGCCGGACGCTGCAGCAGGAGTGGAGAGCGTTTTGTGACGCACTGCTTGTAGGTGACTGCCTGCAGCGGATCAGGCATTCCATCCCCCCGAGGCGGTTGAAATACGTCTCGACACCCCGGCGGCCAGAGACGCGAGAGGCATGACGGCGATGCAAGCGAGGCACGCCAGCTTCTCTGCAGGTGATGGCGCGCCTAGACATATTGATAGCGTGGCCGGTGACGCGGCTTTGCGGTTATTTGCTGTTCAGCTGAACTTTGTAGGTATCATGGCACTAGCCGATGAATGTATCGGAGTACACTGGGTGGCAGTGTGGCCTGGGAGCGGAGTTGCTTCAGCATCGCATTATTTTTTTCCATTACACCATTCATCCGAGGCCGTTTAAAGGTGAATTATGGTGTTTATCAGCCGAAGCAAGAAGGGACCCATCGTGCAGGCGATAGCGGCGTTGTCCGGAATAAGGGATCGGCAGACGGCTTTTGCGTCGATTCGAGCAACTAGGCGGCCAGCTAGAATATGTCTTGGCGCACATCCGACTAACGACGATGCATTTGGCAGCACGCCGACGTTATCGACGATTGACAGGCGGCCCACTGTTTCACACTGTAGTGGATGTTTCCGTGGTGTCGAGGTCACGCCTCCGCTATTGCTTGTTGTCCAGGCTAGGGATGTAAGCAACGCAGTCCTTTGAACGTTGAATCGAGAATGCGACTGAGGCTGTTGTCAGTGACCACGTGGCCTCAGATGAGGCGCTACAGCATTGCAATCCTCTTCCCACGTCTGTCGCGGCAGAACCGCAGATGAGGTCAGCGGAAGAGCGTTGACATGCTTCACGCGGGTGCCCCATTGGGGGTGTTAATGCGAAGAGCTGTGGATGACGCAAGGATGTCGTGCCTTGGGAATAGTGTCGTGTTTTGATCGCGGCCGTGGACAGCCGTCACCCATGGTTCTGCGTCGTGGTCGAAACGTCTGGTTCGATGTATCTTACGGCGCCTGCTGGTGAAGCCAAGGAGAAGAGTACCGTCCTCGCTGGAAGGCGGAGTCCGATAGGCGAGGACAGCTGCTTCTACATGTGTATTTGTCTTCATCTCTTCTGGCATCTTCATGTGATCGTAGGGTTGCTCATACGGCGGGGTTGTCTCGCAACCTTCACGGATAATTGGGCCGCCGGAAAGTGCGGCAGGGGGGGATGGACAGCATTTCGCGGTGCACTGTTTGGCGGTCGGATGTAACGTGGCCTGAGGTGTCGCCCCGCTGGGGCTATTGGAATGTGCCTCGGATCGACGCCGTTTGGAGATGAAGAACAAGGCCGCAGGCCTACACCAGCGAGGGCTGCCAGGCGGTCCGGCGTTTCAGCGGAGCGCGGGTGGCGTCGTAGTATGACCTCTGTCGCGTTTCTGCTACTATTTATTTTGCAGACTGACGAAGTAGGCAAGCTGGTTCCCGTGAACCTTGAATACAGAACATGACCGAGGCTGTTGTCAGCCACAGCATTGCTTCAGATGAGGTGCTACAGCAAGGCAATCCTCATCCCACATCTGTCGCGGGAGAATCGCGTGTGTGATCAGCGGAAAACGGTAGACATCGTTCACACAAGTGCCCCCGCCGGGGTCAAGACTGAGGGTTTGCGATGGCGCAACGGCGTCGCGCCTTGGCCTGGATATCATTTTGGATCGAAGGAGTGGACAGTTTCTAGGCGCGCTGTCGCATCTCGAGCATACTGGTCGAGAGGGAAAGGTCGATGTGCCATAGGACGCATCTGATGTAGAACGAGGAGAAGAATAGCACCGTCGATGGATGGTGGGATCAGAGTGGCGCACACAACTGCATCTACGCTTGCATTCCATCTTAGTCTCCTCTCGCACTTCCATGTTGTCGTAGGGTTGCTCATACGGCTGGGTTGTCTCGCAACCTTCACGGATAATTGGGTCGCCGGACGGTGCGGCAAGGGGGATGGACAGCGGTTCGCAGTGCACTGTTAGGTGGTCGCCTGTAACGCGATCGGAGGTGTCCCTGCTGGGGCTATTGGAGTGTGTCTCGGATCGACGCCATTTGGAGATGACGAACAAGGCCGCAGGCCTACACCAGCGAGGGCTGCCAGGCGGTCCGGCGTTTCAGCGGAGCGTGGGCGGTTTCCCTACTGTGTCCGGTGTCGCGTTGTTGGTGATGTTTGTTGTCCAGGAGCGGCGGGTAGGTGACTCGACGCCGAAGCTCAAGTCCATTTAATGCGCGTGGGAGTGTGGTGGTATCGGTGCAGTCGAGGTGCGTCGGCAATGCATTCGTCATCCCACGGATTTTTGAAGAGGGCACGGCATTGTTCTCCGAACGAAGACAGCAGCCTTTCACGCATGTTTTAGTAACGACGGGCGCAACGCGGGATTCGTAATCCGTGAGCGTGATGCAACATGATCTGAATGTGGTAATTCCTTCGCTGGGGTGTTTGTTCTCTACATATTCAGAGAAGGACGATATGGTTCCAGATGTGGAATATCAGTGAAATCGAGTGACATGCTTTGCAGGCTATACGCGACTTCCGGCAATGTTAGGTATTGCACAAGGCGCTGGCATCTGTCTCGGGAGGCATCCGCCTAGTGGCCATCCAGGCGACATGCCGATTCTAGCAAGATACGACACGGTACCCACCGTCGCAAGCGGCTGTGGGCCTTCTCATAGTGTGACCGCTGCCGCGTTTGTGATACTATCTGTTGTTCAGCCTCAGGCAGTAGGCAGCCCGACCCCGTGAACCTTGAATACAGAACATGACCGAGGCTGTTGTCAGCCGCAGCATTGCTTCAGATGAGGTGCTACAGCAAGGCAATCCTCATCCCACATCTGTCGCGGGAGAATCGCGTGTGTGATCAGCGGAAAACGGTAGACATCGTTCACACAAGTGCCCCCGCCGGGGTCAAGACTGAGGGTTTGCGATGGCGCAACGGCGTCGCGCCTTGGCCTGGATATCATTTTGGATCGAAGGAGTGGACAGTTTCTAGGCGCGCTGTCGCATCTCGAGCATACTGGTCGAGAGGGAAAGGTCGATGTGCCATAGGACGCATCTGATGTAGAATGAGGAGAAGAATAGCGCCGTCGATGGATGGTGGGATCAGAGTGGCGCACACAACTGCATCTACGCTTGCATTCCATCTTAGTCTCCTCTCGCACTTCCATGTTGTCGTAGGGTTGCTCATACGGCTGGGTTGTCTCGCAACCTTCACGGATAATTGGGTCGCCGGACGGTGCGGCAAGGGGGATGGACAGCGGTTCGCAGTGCACTGTTAGGTGGTCGCCTGTAACGCGATCGGAGGTGTCCCCGCTGGGGCTATTGGAATGTGTCTCGGATCGACGCCATTTGGAGATGACGAACAAGGCCGCAGGCCTACACCAGCGAGGGCTGCCAGGCGGTCCGGCGTTTCAGCGGAGCGTGGGCGGTTTCGTAGTGTGGCCTCTGTTGCGTCTGTGCTGGTGCTTACTGTCCAGGTTATGGATGTAGGCACCGCGACGCAGCATGCGACTGAGGCTGTTGTCGGTGACTGCAAGGCCTCAGATGAGGTGTTACAATAATGCAATCCTCGTCCCACGTCTGTTGCGGTGGAACTGTGCGTGTGGTCATCGGGAGATGGTGAACATCCGCTGCACAGGTGTCACTGGCGGTGTCCATGCTGAAGGTTTGTGACGGCGCAAGGGTGTCATGCGTTGGATCGAATGCCGTCTCTTGGGCTGATTGTCCTGTCTTAATCCGGGTGCCGTTCGTTTAAGGTCGCTACAGCAGCTACCCACTTTTTGCGTCCTAGTTGAAAAGTTTAGCTCCATGTGCCATGGGATGCCCACTGCCATAGCGCGGGAAAAATTCTGTCCTGGACAGACGGCGGAGTCAGAGTGGTGAAGAGAACCACATCTAATTTTGCTTTTGTTGAATATTGCTTCCAGCATTTTTTGCTACCACGTGATTGTTCGTATGTCAGGCGTCCTGCGGCAGTGGGAACGGAGTACCGCATGTGCTCGGATGTGATCAACAACGATCCAAATGTCGCATCTTGGTGATTTGCACTGCCGCATTGAATTGACTTCCGATGTGATTTTGTGAGACGGTTACACGGTGTATCAGGTGGTAGGCGCAGGCATAGAGACAGGACACACCTAGCGTGCAGGACACTGCATCAGTAAATGAATGGGATGAGCAACGCGTTCTGACCGACGTTGGCACTAGCGCAAAAGGAGAGAGGAGGCCACCAAGGCGCGCTTGCATCGCGGTTGCAGTACAGCTGGTGCCACGCGATTCGTGTTCCGACTCCATGTTCCGCGGGACGCAAGAGGACCCCGAAACGCCTCGCTCCTCCCATTGTCTTCGCGATCGTAGTCAGAGGCTCGCACCTTCCAGAGGCCCACGAATGAGGGAACCCTGTGGGCGCCCATCATCAATGTAGTACTGGGGCACACTGACAAAACGTCTACGCCCGCGCATGTGACGGGACGTTTTGTCCGGAAATCATCGGGCAAGTCATCAACTGTTTCCTCTCACGAAAAAGAAAAAGAAACGTAATGGCTTGTTCACATGAACCAATCACCAGCGAACGCTGGTCTGTGTGCAGCTGCAATGTTGAAAGCGGAGGGGAATGCAGCGGCGTCTGCGCGTTGCTTGAGATGGCGGCTCGGGTTCAGAGCTGGACTCCACTAATAGTATTTTTCACTCTGGTTTTTGTATGTCATACGTTTCGAGAGTGCGGGTGTGTGGCTATCGCCAAACCCGTGTGTTCGCCTTGGCTGGCAGGGTATCTCCGCTCAGCCTCGACCAGGGGCATCGACGGGCCTCTTTACCCCTTGAACGAGGCCCCTAATCTGTTCGGGCGCAGAAGGGGTGTTTTCCGTTAGTGCCAATGCGTCTGCGACTATAGCTAGCTTGTATGACGAGGAGTTTCGTCCACTCTCTGTGATATGAACGTCTGCCTGTGCCTGTGGTGCTGAGGAACGAAATAGCGTTTCAGGCTTCTGCCCTGTTGTCAGGCGACGCAGGCTCCTAACGGCAATGGAGACGCAGGACCCAGTAGACAAACGCTGACTTCAAGAGTGATGCAGGCGCCCCTACAGCGATTGTATTGTTTCGCGGTATCGGCTTCATTTGCGCGCGAAGAAAGTAGGAACATCCCGACGTTTGAGAGTTTCCAGCTGGAGCAAACAGCTACCTCGCGACGTGAAGTAGACTGATGTCCCTTGTTGTTGGAGTGCGGGTTGCCGACCTGCGGAAGGATGGCGTCGTGATGAACATCTTGAGAGTCGTATTATAACCCTCGACATTGGACACCTGGCAACGCCTCTTGCGGCGCCACTAGTGATTCACGTTCTGGTAATCTCGGCCATGTTGGTAGCGGGATGCGCGTTATGGGCGTGTTCGATTAGCAGCTGGAAAACAGTGTTAGCATCGACATGATTGCTATGCGGCAATTGTGGGAGGGATGGGCGTAGGTGCGCGATGCTTGCTCCGGAGACTGTACATGTCGACACGTTTAGAGTTGAGGTCGGATGTCTCGGGGACAGTCAGACTAGCGAGGTGCGGTGATATTTTGGCAGTCTGTGCTGGTGAGGTGTGTCGTGCCTCGTCAGGCGACGCGGGACAAGAAAACAACGGTGTTTGAGAAAGTCTAAGCATGGTATATCTCAGGGGCACCTTTGTATCCTGCCATGAACTGGGCATGTACTTGTGTCGGGAATACTGTCACATTTGTGGCAGCTTTGAGCTCTGCAGGAAGCCTCGTGGGAAAGTCCTCCGGTCGGCGGGTATCGACAACGCCCGATTGGATGTCGTAGCTCCCTGAAACGCGTTCTGATCAATGACGTTCAGCCCATTGCCATCATGGCTCACCTGGGCGATTGACAAGGAGGTGTGCCAGTGTTCATCACCTTTTTGTATGCGAGCGCGTTGTTGTCTGCCACTATGCAGAAGCAGCTTGTAGGCACCTCAGCCGCGTGAACCGTCTGGGTGGTTTGTACGCTGCCATTCGGCCAGAGGCTCGATGAGTTGTAGCATTGCGTATTCAACCTCTTCGCTCCTCGGTATATTGATTACGGTGGTCAGCAGCAAAACCGGGGGATTCCTAGCGGCTGGCCTGTTAATCCTGCTTGAGCGAGGTTGACGTCGAGTCGAGTGCTGTCTTGTGTTCATGAAGGCGGAGGAAGCAAACCCACCAGTCGCAGTCCCAGACGACGTCAACGTGTTGATTCGGGGCGTCTGTCAAAGGCGTACCTGACTGAGTGTTCGATTCGTGTTGCGTGCTCTGACGATGCTGGATGGCGTGGGTTCGGTGATTCGTTGATCATTATGGAACGTGCGTGGGGTCGAGGCGCTGGGGATCGCACGGGTTTGATGTTTGGGGATCGCAATGGTTGTGCCTGATTCAGTCCTGGAGGGCGGGATTTCGTCGGCAGTTCCGCGGAAAATTCGATGATCTCGAGGTTGGAGGATGTGTGAGCAGTAGGTTCCAGTGTCACTAGGCCTGCGTACGTCTTGGCGGTTTTTGACAGTGCATTTGGTGGCACCAGCACCCTCAGGTTAGCCGAATTGTTTTTTGTCAATACAGCACAATCCAATATTGGTAACTGTGGGTGACGCGAGTGCCATGGTGGAGGCACTGTATATGCGGCGAGCAGCTGTGAGCAAATTCGTGACCTTATTGTGTGGGAGGCGATTTCTGGCTGCCCCTGTGTAGCAAGAGCTTGTAGGCACATCAACCGCGTGAATCGTCTGGGTGGCTTGTACGCTGCCATTCGACCAGAGACTCGATGAGTTGTAACATTGCGTGTTCAATCTCTTCGCGCCTCGGTATATTGGTTATGGCGGCCAGCCGCAAACTGGGGGATTCTTTGTGGCTTCCCTGCTATTCTTGCATGAGCGGGGTTGACGTCAAGTCGAGTTGTGTCTTGTGTTCATGAACGCGGTGGAAGGAACCCACCAGTCGCAGTCCCAGACGACGTCAACGTGTTGATGCAGGGCGACGGTCAAAGGCGTACCTGGCGGAGTGTTTGATTCGCGTTGCGTGTCCTGTGATTGCTGGCTGGCATCAGTTCAATGAGCCGTTGACCATTCTCAATCGTCAGTGAGGCCGACGGGATGAGGATGGCAGGGTTTTGAAGTCTGGGGGTCGCAATGGCTGTGCTGAATTCTGTGCGTGGGAGGCGGGATTGCGTCGTCAGGTCACGGGTACTTATGAGATTCTCGATGGTAGAGTAGGTGTCAGCAGTAGTTGCTAGTGTCACTAGGTCTGCGGACTCCTCAGGGCTCGTTGGCTGTGCAATCGATGCATCGGCATGCCGAGGTAAGGCGCATTGCTGCATGACTGCACAGCGGTATCCTGTTCTCATACGTCGGTGACGCGAGGGCCACCGCGGAGGAATTGTGTGTGTGGCGATCGATTGAGATCAGCTCCGTCACAATGGTTCATTGCGGGAGGTCGTTGCTGCCTCTGTCACTGTATAGCAAGCGCTAGTAGGCACATGAGCCCCTGAGACTTTTGGGCGGGGTGTCGACTGGCATTTCTGGTGAGGCTCGATAAGCCGCGCTGTTGCGTGGCCATCTGCCTCGCTATTCGGTAGCTGATTCTTTTGGCCACCCGATGCTGATGAGATGCTTTGTCGCGTCATTCCAAATGAGTGGGAGTGACGCCGAATCGAGTATAGGGTTGCGGTTATGAGAGGAGTGGAACGAAGCCGGCCATTCGTGCTCCTGCGGCACGTACCTGTTAATGTTGGGCGTTTGCCAAGAGTGTGTGCGGTGGTTGGATTGATTCGGCATGCTTGTCTCGAGTATGCTGGACGACACAAAATCAAGGATTCGTTGAGCACTATGCGTCGTGAAGGCGGTTGGTGTGATGAGGATGGCCAGCAATCGGTGTTCGCGTTGGGCTAAAGACTGTATAAAATTTACGACATCGAACTTGGTTTTGGTGGCAATTTCGTGGTATCCATGGCGCCGTTGTGGTCTGGTGAAGCCAACAGAAGTGGATGCTACGTTGTCATAGAACGATGCCTCCTCGACGGTCGTTCGCAGTGTATTTTTGACCTCATCCTGCCGAAACCAAGAGAGTTGCTGCGTGACAGCACAGAGCGGAAACCGGTTGTGTTGTATGCGAAGCAGGATAATACTGTCGAGGACGCGCTGTGTGTCCGGCTAGCATCTGAGACCGAATCCGTGATCTCTCGTTTGAGAGGAGATTGCTGCCTGTCACTCTGTAGGTAGTTCTAGTAGGCACATGGGCAGCGTCGGACATGCCCGTGGATTGGACGCTGCGACTCCAGGAGGGGCTTGATGTGCTGCATTTTCGCATATCCATCGTTCTCTCTCTTTGGTGACTGAAAACGGTTGCCAGCCGTGAACGGTGAGCGTCTGTGTGCCTCTTCTGCTGATCGGGGATGAGAGGTGATGACGTCGAGTCGAGTGCTGTGTTGTGTTCGTGAAAGCGGTGGAACCAAGCCCACCAGTCGCAGTCCCCGACGGGGTCATCGTGTTGATGCAGGGCGACTGTCAAAGGCGTACCTGACGGAGTGTTCGATTCATATTGCGTGACCTGCGACTTCTGGATCGCATGAGTTCAATGAGCCGTTGATCATTCTAAATCGTGATTGAGGCCGATGTGATGAGGATGGCACGGATTTGAGGTCTGGGGATTGTTGCCGCGGTACACAATCACTGCATGGAATGTCGGAGTCTGCCGGTGATTCCGCGGTATACATGAACATCTCGAGGATGGACGAGCCTTCGGCAGTAGGTACTAGGTTTGTAAGTGCGCGTTCTCCTCGACGGTCGCTGTCAATGCATTTGGTGACCTCTGCATGAGGGGGTGAATTGCGTTACTGTATCGCCGGAAAGTGTGACCCGCATAGAGTATGTGGGCGATGAGAGTGACGGTGAGGATGATCTGTGTGTTTGGCGCCCAGCCGATATCTGTGTTGTCGCTTCTTTTTATGTCGATCCATGGCTATCTTCCTGCAGGATCAGAAAGTAGGAGGACTCGACTTTCCGTTAGTACAAGCAAGGCGCTGGCACGGTGTCCAAGAGATGCCCGCTGTGCTGGCATGTGTGACTATCCTCTTTCGTGAATGACACAGTTTCACATCCGAAATCGGTGACGTGCAGTGATTATTAACGCTGCGTGAGTGGGAGCGATATCCAATCGTGTGCAGGCCTTGCTATTACGAATGATGTGGAACCAAGCCCACCAGGCGCAGTCCCCGATGACGTCAACCGGTTAATGCGATGCATCGGTCAAACGCGTACCAGGCTTAGCGATCGACTCGCGTTCCGTTATCTAAGCATGCTGGTTGACGTACGTCCAATGGGGCGTTGACGTCAGGTTTTTGAGGCCTGGGGCTCGCTACGGCTTGGCTTGATTCACCGCATTGAAGGCGGGATTTTTCCGGTAGTTTCGCGGTATGCATGAGACTATCGCGAAGTGGAGGCGCCTTCAGCAGTAGGCGCTAGGCTTCTAAGCTACGCTGGTTCGTCGACGGCCGTTCGCAGCGCATCTGGTGACGTCGGCCTTTCGAGATCCCAAATGGTGTGTAGGTCGGTGACGCAGTGAGAATTGCTATATGTGCGTGCGCTGGACCAGGTCGGATAAAGTGTGTGTCTGGCGAGCGGTTGAGGTCGCCTCTTACACTTCCGCGTTCGGCTTTCGCTGTTAATTGCTGCTGCACAGCTGGAATCAGTAGGAGCCCTGGCATTTCTGTCAGTCGCGCAGGGGTGGTGTCAGAGTGCCCAGGATAGGGACAGTTTAATGAAGTGTGTGGACATTGTTTCCGTTCGCTGGTTGTGTGGACCACCCGCGAACCGTGGCATCCAATGCCTGTTAACTCCGGATCACGGGGAGGAGTGGCATCGATGCGACTGACGCTGTTTGGTTATGCTGGAACCAAGCCCACCAGTCGTGCCGTTGGGCGTAGTGTCGGTTGCTGTGATGAGACTCTGAACAGCGTTATCGACGGTGCGAGTAGTGCCGTTTCTGTGCTGAGTGTAGATGGATGTGTGGCTTGAAGTGTGCGTTTTGGCCGATGTGGTGACGGTGACGAAGATTCAGAGTTTGACGTTAGAGCGACTGCAGACTAGTCACATGGTGCACTGTCGTCTTCATGTCAGCGATGGCGCGAAGTACACCACCATCTCGAGGATTGGTGGCGGCAGCGGCTGCGGGTG
>NC_031473.1:3615706-3619540 GCF_000006565.2 Toxoplasma gondii ME49
TTCAAGAGCGGTCCTTGACAGCACAGTTGACGAACTCACTACGTGAGGTCAATCGCGTTGCTCATTGTCAGGAAAACATCGCCCTGGTGGTGTGTCTAGTTCAGCGCAGGGCCAGCCTGGATGTACTGTGCGTTTGGAGAGCGGTAGAGAGGACCCGTGACGTCCTTGTTTGGGGTCGACGGATGTGTGTCGCTGTGCAGGTGCAGCGTGTAGGGGCGGTAACCTGTCAGTCAGTACCGCATGAGAGATGGCATGGTATCCAGCAGAGACACAACACGCTGAATTGCTTGGGCATCAATTCCGTTCTCTGGCTGTGTGAGCCACCCGCGAACCGTGGCATCCAATGCCTGTTAATCCCGGATCACAGGGAGGAGTGACATCGAGCCGACTGATGCTGTTTGGTTGTGCTGGAGCCAAGCCCGCCAGTCGCCAGTCGTGCTTTCTGGGGTTGTGTCTCCTGCTGCAGTGATTCTGGCAAGAGCGCGCGTTACGCGCTGTGCGACTAGTGGTGTTTCTGTGCTGTGTATATAGGAATGCGTGACTCGAGACGCGGGGTGTGCCACTTCCGGCATGAAGCCTGCCGATGTGACGAAGATGACAATAGTGACGACTGCGAATTTTCTGGTCTGGAGAGGCTGCTGATTATTCACATCGTCCATTGTGGTACTCATGTCGCCGATGCTGTGGTGTGCATCACCACCTTGACGAGCGGTGTAGGCAGTAGCTGTGGAAGCTAGCCTTTCATAATGCATTGATTTAACGACAATCGTTCGCGTCGACCTTGATGACATCAGCACGCTGTAAACAAGTGGGGTGCTGTGAATGAGGTCAGTGCCGCCTTGGTTTTTTGTGTGGGTCAAGGGAGTGTCTGGTGCGACGAACTCTGTGTTCGGCAATCGGCCTGATGGTATTCAAAGCTTCATGTTTCAGGGTCGGGTGCTTCTTGCCACTGCCTAGGAACAAGACGTAGGAACATTACTGTGCCTGGATGTGTGGATGGTGTGGGTTTAGTAAATTATCGAGCAGCACCTTGAAGTACAGCTACCTTGTTACGACGTCCCCCCCCAGCTATTTAGTACTATTTATCCCTTCCGGAGAAAATTGGTTATCTTTAATCTCCGGCAGTTGACCCCGCTACGAGCTGCAGTCGGGGAGATTTCTTGTGTCTTACCTGCTAACCGAGGATGAGCGGAATCGACATCGAGTCGAATGTTGTATTGTGTGTGTGAAAACGGTGGAATCACGCCCACCAGTTGCTGTCCCCGACGACGCCGACCCGATTGATGAGATGCGTCTCTCAAACGCATAACCGGCTCAATGTTTAATTCGTATTGCGTGCCCTGAGTTTGACAGATGGAGTGGGTCCAATGAGTCGTTGACCATTCTAAATCGTGGATGATGTCGAGATGATGAGGACAGTAGTGTTTTGAGGACCGGGGTTTGGTGTCGCGGTACCTCGATTCGCTGTATGGAAGGCGGGATTTTGTCGGCGGTACGGCGGTACATATGAGGACCTCGACGTTGGAGGAGTTGTCAGCAGTAGCTGTGTGTTGGGACAGTGCCACTTTGTTGGTACTTGTGGGTGAGTCGAGCGCCGGCGAGGAGGGACTCTGTGTTAGGTCACGGGCCGACGCCAGATGTGTGACTTTCTGTGGTTTCGGTCGCGTGTTGCGTGTTGCTGTGTAGAAGCGAAGAGTAGGAACGCTGGCCTTTGTGGCGGTTCAACGGCGGCGTAGGAAGGGTGTCCAGGAGAGGGATCGTTTGCTGAATGGCATGGGTGTTGTTTTCGTTCGCTGGTTGTGTGGACCACCCGCGATTCACTGCATGTTCCTGTCAGAAACGGATGACGGGAAGGAGTGAGTTCGAGGCGTGAGACGGTGTTTGGTTGTGGTGGCCGTGGAGCCCACAGCACCAGCCGTGGCGGCGTAGTCTCGGTCGCGACGGTAAGACTGTTAGGAGCGGGGGTGCCGGACTGTCCAACTGGTGGTGCGCATGCAGAATACGCAGGGCGGTTTGGCGAGAGGCGCGCGGTTTGCATTTGCAGATGTGAAACCGGCTACTGTGATGGAGGTAGCATCGTTTCAGGTATTGTCGTTTGCTACGCCTGTAGATGGTTCACACCCTGCGTGGAGTCATTTATCTCGGTGATGCTGCGATGTACATCACCTCGTGAAGGATCGGGGGAGGCGAATGTTGTGGTTGCTACCGTTTGATAGTGGATTTGTTCAACAGCGATCCGTGGCAGCGCGGTTGATGACGGTAGCACGCTGACATCAAACGCGTTTATGCATGTTATATTACTGACTCCCCGGTGCTGTAGCTGAGTCTGCAGGATGTCAGCGCGGGACATCTATGTTTTCGGCAGGCAGTTGAGATCGTATTGGATGCCTCAGTTTTGGGGGTCAACTCGTGTGTGTCACTGTACAGGAAACGATTGTAAGGACAGTATCCCGTCAGGACGTGTGGCAGATGTGTTGGCACGCATGGCGGGAAGCGGGGCAGTTTGCTTTACTGTGTGTGCGTCGTTTTCCGTCACTGGCGTTTGTTGGCCAACCGCGACTGGCGACAGTTGGAGTCTACTAACACTGGATCAAGAGGACTGATGTCGAGTAGATTGTCAATGTTTGGTTTTGCAGGGTGTGAAGCCAAACCCGCCAGTGGTGCGCTCCATCGTTTTCGCTATGGTGGCTCTGTAAAAAACGTCTGTAACGGTCTGCCCTACCAGTGCTTCTGCGCGTGCTGACTGTACAGGGCTGAGTGGGGCGAGGTGCGTGGTGTGCATTTTCAGGATTGATGGAGGTCCATGTGAAGCATGTGGCAACGATTCAGACATTGCCATTAGTTGCGCCTGCAGGTGATCACACTGAGCAATCATTCACCCGTGTCGGCGATACTGCAATGTGCATCACCATCTCGAGGTGGTGTTCAAGCAGGAGTTGTGGCCGATAGAGTTTCATAGTGGAGCACCTCAATAGCAATGGTTCACAGCGCATTTGATGACTGCACCACGCCGACATGGAACGCGTAGCCATGTATCAGGACACCGCCACCTTGTTGGTATATGTATGTCAAGCCAGTACCAGCGGCGACGAACAATGGGATGCAAACTCAGCGCTCATCACATTCGCTGCATCCCTTCTGATGCTCAGGCATTGCCCTTCGCTGTTTAGAATCATCAAGTAGGAACATTACTCCGTGTGTTCTATAGAGGTTGTGCGTGCATGGTTGCACTGGCTGAGCCATGACACGGCAGGGGACGCCTCAGTGAACGGTTCCTCCCAACGTCCCCGTGATCGGTGTGAGGATCTCGCGTCTTACAAAGGCCCACGAATGAGGGAACCCTGTGGGCGCCCATCACCAATGTAGTACTGGGGCACACTGACAAAACGTCTACGCCCGCGCATGTGACGGGACGTTTTGTCCGGAAACCATCGGGCAAGTCATCAACTGTTTCCTCTCACGAAAAAGAAAAAGAAACGTAATGTCTTGTTCACATGAACCAATCACCAGCGAACGCTGGTCTGTGTGCAGCTGCAATGTTGAAAGCGGAGGAGAATGCAGCGGCGTCTGCGCGTTGCTTGAGATGGCGGCTCGGGTTCAGAGCTGGACTCCACTAATAGTATTTTTCACTCTGGTTTTTGTATGTCATACGTTTCGAGAGTGCGGGTGTGTGGCTATCGCCAAACCCGTGTGTTCGCCTTGGCTGGCAGGATATCTCCGCTCAGCCTCGACCAGGGGCATCGATGGGCCTCTTTACCCCTTGACGAGGACCCTAATCTGTTCGGGCGCAGCAGGGGTGTTTTCGGTAGTGCCAATGCGTCTGCGACTATAGCT
>NC_031473.1:3620336-3621736 GCF_000006565.2 Toxoplasma gondii ME49
CCGGGGGATTCCTAGCGGCTGGCCTGTTAATCCTGCTTGAGCGAGGTTGACGTCGAGTCGAGTGCTGTCTTGTGTTCATGAAGGCGGAGGAAGCAAACCCACCAGTCGCAGTCCCAGACGACGTCAACGTGTTGATTCGGGGCGTCTGTCAAAGGCGTACCTGACTGAGTGTTCGATTCGTGTTGCGTGCTCTGACGATGCTGGATGGCGTGGGTTCGGTGATTCGTTGATCATTATGGAACGTGCGTGGGGTCGAGGCGCTGGGGATCGCACGGGTTTGATGTTTGGGGATCGCAATGGTTGTGCCTGATTCAGTCCTGGAGGGCGGGATTTCGTCGGCAGTTCCGCGGAAAATTCGATGATCTCGAGGTTGGAGGATGTGTGAGCAGTAGGTTCCAGTGTCACTAGGCCTGCGTACGTCTTGGCGGTTTTTGACAGTGCATTTGGTGGCATCAGCACCCTCAGGTTAGCCGAATTGTTTTTTGTCAATACAGCACAATCCAATATTGGTAACTGTGGGTGACGCGAGTGCCATGGTGGAGGCACTGTGTATGCGGCGAGCAGCTGTGAGCAAATTCGTGACCTTATTGTGTGGGAGGCGATTGCTGGCTGCCCCTGTATAGCAACGGCTAGTAGGCACATCAACCGCGTGAATCGTCTGGGTGGTTTGCACGCCGCCATTCGACCAGAGGCTCGATGAGTTGTAGCATTGCGTATTCAACCTCTTCGCTCCTCGGTATATTGATTACGGTGGTCAGCAGCAAAACCGGGGGATTCCTAGCGGCTGGCCTGTTAATCCTGCTTGAGCGAGGTTGACGTCGAGTAGAGTGCTGTCTTGTGTTCATGAAGGCGGAGGAAGCAAACCCACCAGTCGCAGTCCCAGACGACGTCAACGTGTTGATTCGGGGCGTCTGTCAAAGGCGTACCTGACTGAGTGTTCGATTCGTGTTGCGTGCTCTGACGATGCTGGATGGCGTGGGTTCGGTGATTCGTTGATCATTATGGAACGTGCGTGGGGTCGAGGCGCTGGGGATCGCACGGGTTTGATGATTGGGGATCGCAGTGGTTGTGCTTGATTCAATCGTGAAGGGCGGGATTTCGTCGTCGGCTCTACGGTGTAGATGCGTACCTCGCGGAATGCTCGGTTCGCAGTGAGGGCTATCACTTCGTCTTCATCTCAGTTCTCCTGTATCGTCGGAAGTGCATGGGGTGGCATCAGCGCGCCAAAGTCATGCAGATTATGGTTTGTCAAGTCAGTGCCACCGTGTTGGAACATGTGAGCAGAGATACTTCATGTGAGAGGCGGGTGTGTGTTAGGCGAACAGCAGAGGCCGGATCCGTTACTTCCACTTTCGCTGGTCGCCTGCTCCGTGTCCACGTAAGGAAGAAAAAGTAGGAAC
>NC_031473.1:3621756-3623529 GCF_000006565.2 Toxoplasma gondii ME49
ATCGGGCGTCTGTCAAGGCGTACCTGACTGAGTGTTCGATTCGTGTTGCGTGCTCTGACGATGCTGGATGGCGTGGGTTCGGTGATTCGTTGATCATTATGGAACGTGCGTGGGGTCGAGGCGCTGGGGATCGCACGGGTTTGATGTTTGGGGATCGCAATGGTTGTGCCTGATTCAGTCCTGGAGGGCGGGATTTCGTCGGCAGTTCCGCGGAAAATTCGATGATCTCGAGGTTGGAGGATGTGTGAGCAGTAGGTTCCAGTGTCACTAGGCCTGCGTACGTCTTGGCGGTTTTTGACAGTGCATTTGGTGGCATCAGCACCCTCAGGTTAGCCGAATTGTTTTTTGTCAATACAGCACAATCCAATATTGGTAACTGTGGGTGACGCGAGTGCCATGGTGGAGGCACTGTGTATGCGGCGAGCAGCTGTGAGCAAATTCGTGACCTTATTGTGTGGGAGGCGATTGCTGGCTGCCCCTGTGTAGCAAGAGCTTGTAGGCACATCAACCGCGTGAACCGTCTGGGTGGCTTGTACGCTGCCATTCGACCAGAGACTCGATGAGTTGTAGTACAGGGTGTTCAATCTCTTCGCGCCACGGTATATTGGTTATGGCGGCCAGCCGCAAACTGGGGGATTCTTTGTGGCTTCCCTGCTATTCTTGCATGAGCGGGGTTGACGTCGAGTCGAGTGCTGTCTTGTGTTCATGAAGGCGGAGGAAGCAAACCCACCAGTCGCAGTCCCAGACGACGTCAACGTGTTGATTCGGGGCGTCTGTCAAAGGCGTACCTGACGGAGTGTCCGATTCGCGTTACGTGTCCTGGGATTGCTGGCTGGCATGAGGTCAATGAGCCGTCGACCATTCGCAATCGCGAGAGAGGCCCACGTGGTGAGAATAGCAGGTTTTTGAGGTCTGGGGTTCGCTATGGTTTCGCTTGATTCACTGCATGGAAGGTGGTATTTTCTCGGTAGTTCCGCAGTATGCATGAGACTATCGCGAAGTGGAGGCGCCTTCAGCAGTAGGCGCTAGGCTTCTAAGCTACGCTGGTTCGTCGCCGGCCGTTCGCAGCGCATCTGGTGACGTCGGCCTTTCGAGATCCCAAATGGTGTGTAGGTCGGTGACGCAGTGAGAATTGCTATATGTGCGTGCGCTGGACCAGGTCGGATAAAGTGTGTGTCTGGCGAGCGGTTGAGGTCGCCTCTTACACTTCCGCGTTCGGCTTTCGCTGTTAATTGCTGCTGCACAGCTGGAATCAGTAGGAGCCCTGGCATTTCTGTCAGTCGCGCAGGGGTGGTGTCAGAGTGCCCAGGATAGGGACAGTTTAATGAAGTGTGTGGACATTGTTTCCGTTCGCTGGTTGTGTGGACCACCCGCGAACCGTGGCATCCAATGCCTGTTAACTCCGGATCACGGGGAGGAGTGGCATCGATGCGACTGACGCTGTTTGGTTATGCTGGAGCCAAGCCCACCAGTCGTGCCGTCGGGCGTAGTGTCGGTTGCTGTGATGAGACTCTGAACAGCGTTATCGACGGTGCGAGTAGTGCCGTTTCTGTGCTGAGTGTAGATGGATGTGTGGCTTGAGGTGTGCGTTTTGGCCGATGTGGTGACGGTGACGAAGATTCAGAGTTTGACGTTAGAGGCGACTGCAGACTAGTCACATGGTGCACTGTCGTCTTCATGTCAGCGATGGCGCGAAGTACACCACCATCTCGAGGATTGGTGGCGGCAGCGGCTGCGGGTGCTAGCCTTTCATGAAACATTGGTTCAAGAGCG
>NC_031473.1:3623617-3646983 GCF_000006565.2 Toxoplasma gondii ME49
GGGGTGACTGATGTGTGTCGCTGTGCAGGTGCAGCGTGTAGGGGCAGTACCCTGTCAGTCAGTACCGCATGAGAGATGGCATGTATCCAGCAGAGACACAACACGCTGAATTGCTTGGGCATCAATTCCGTTCTCTGGCTGTGTGAGCCACCCGCGAACCGTGGCATCCAATGCCTGTTAATCCCGGATCACAGGGAGGAGTGACATCGAGCCGACTGATGCTGTTTGGTTGTGCTGGAGCCAAGCCCGCTAGTCGCCAGTCGTGCTTTCTGGGGTTGTGTCTCCTGCTGCAGTGATTCTGGCAAGAGCGCGCGTTACGCGCTGTGCGACTAGTGGTGTTTCTGTGCTGTGTATGTAGGAATGCGTGACTCGAGACGCGGGGTGTGCCACTTCCGGCATGAAGCCTGCCGATGTGACGAAGATGACAATAGTGACGACTGCGAATTTTCTGGTCTGGAGAGGCTGCTGATTATTCACATCGTCCATCGTGGTACTCATGTCGCCGATGCTGTGGTGTGCATCACCACCTTGACGAGCGGTGTAGGCAGTAGCTGTGGAAGCTAGTCTTTCATAATGCATTGATTTAACGACAATCGTTCGCGGTGACCTTGATGACATCAGACCCGCTGAACTCAAACGGGTCGCGGTGTGTCAGGGCGTGCCTCATTGTTGGTATATGTGGGTCAGTAGAGTGCCAGGGACTACGAACCGTGTGTTGGGCCAGAGGCCGACTTCGGAGCCGTCACCTTGTTGGTTCGGGTCGGGTTTTTTCACTTCGCTATCCGTCAAGGTGACGTAGTAAGAATGATGTGTTGGAACATTTGCATGGTGTGTATGTTAGCATTCTGGGTGTATCGCTGTGTGCTGAAGTATTATGTGATCATTCGCTTCTCCTGTCTGTCGCTAATTATGTTGACCAGCCTCAGCCGGTGAGATGCTTCGCGTCAACTTTGTTGACAGTGTGCACGCGTGACCTCCAGTTAACTGTCGGTGCTTGGTTGCGCTGAAGGTGAAATCCAAGCCCACCAGGCGTGCCTTCGCGCGTAGCGCATGCGGCTGCAGTGAGTCTGGCAGGGGTGCGCGTTACTCACTGTGCAACTAGTGGTGTTTCTGTGCTGAGCATAGAGGAATACGTGGCTCAAGTCGTGCGGTGTAATTTTCCAGGCATAAGCAAGAAGCCGTCGAGAGCAACAGGCATCGATTCAGACTTTGGCGGTACTTTCGCCTGCAAATGACTCGCGCCGTGAGTTGAGTCATTCATGTAGGCGATGCTGCGATGTACACCACCAGCACGAGGAGTGGTGGAGACGGCGGCTGTGGATGCCAGCGTTTCATAGTGCATTAGTCAACAGCGATCGTTGGCAGCACAGTTGACGACCTCAGCACGCCGAGGTCAAGCGCGTCGCTGCATGTTGGGACAGTTCCAACCTGTTTGCATACGTGAGTCAGCAGAGTGCCAGCGGCGACAGAGTGTGTCTGCGGCGAGCGACTGTTGTGCGATACGTCACACCGTTGCTTGGTATCGGATGTTGCCTGGTGTTGTGTAGGAAGCGGAAGTAGGATCACCAGGCTTGCTGTTGGATCGACAGAAGTAGGTGTTCAGCAGAAGGACAGTTTGCTTATTTGCGTGGACATCGATTCGGTTCGCTGGTTGTGTGGACTTACACGCGACCAGCGACACGCAATGCATGGTAACACCGGATGACCGCGTCACGGGGAGGAGTGACATCGAGGCGAGTCACCGTGTTTGTTGTGGATGCCGTGGAGGCAAGCCCACCAGTTGTGCCTTCTGGGGTTGTGTCTCCTGCTGCAGTGATTCTGGCAAGACCGTGGGTGAGAGTTTGTCGGACTAGTGGTGCATGTGATTAGGACACAAGTCTTTTTCACGCGGGGCGCGCGGTGTGTTTTAGTAGGGGTGAAGGAGATTGAAGTGATGGGGATGTTATGGAGTCTTTGTATTTGTTTTTCCCAAGTCAGCAGAAGGGTAGTTTTCTCATGCGAAGGCGTGTATTCGCGTCAACGATGCCGTGACATTCATGACGACGTCGCGTGGCTGAACGGGGGAACAGGAGCTGCTAGATATCATGAATGTAGTGTCGTCTCAGACCTCGTTTGCCCTCCACCTGACGCGGATAGCATCTGTGTCGGCAAATGTGGGTCAGCCCGGAGGCTGCCACCGTGACCTGTGCGGACGGCGACTGGGTGTCACCGCGGGTGCACTACTTCGTCTAGTCATGATCCGCATTTTGTTGTTGATCAGTAACAAGACGTACGGTTTCCGGTTATGACACTATAAGCAGGAACCCGCAACTCCATGTCGAATAGTCCTTCTATCAGCTACACCCAATAGTTGTTGCTCGTCGCAGACTGCTCAGGTGACGCATGTGAGGACTTGCAGATAATTTCAGACATTGGACTAGCACCGCTGGTGTGTGGGCGACTCTGGTGTGATGGTGAGGTCATGTGGATGCATAAATATCACTTTAGCGTATGGTTGTAACGAAGTAAGAGACGGCGATGCGGGCGCGGTAGAGGGCGCGATATAGCTGAAGGCAGTCATATGAAGCGTTTCGTCGAATGTGGGGTGGGGTGACGTCAGTGGCGTCGTTGCCGTGGTGTGTAGCCTCGCTCCGCCCGCAGTGGAGGCAGCCTGGAGATTGGCTGCCAGGTCGGTTGCGGTGGCGGAGTCCTCGTGGTGACACTGTGGGACGGGCAGGAGGGGTGTGCACAGTCTCGATGCGAGTGAGAGAGTCAATGTCGTGTTTATGGCGGAGCCGTCGCTGAATTACGGTGAGGTATTCGTGTTATTCACGCTGCGTTACGCGATCGTCACGGACATCTTGGTTGCTGGAGGGTGCAACAGGAGCGGCCAGCGTTTCGTGGTGCATTGTGCGGTAAGGGGTCGTTCATAGCGGATTCGGTGGCAGCAGCGGCAACTCAGGACAGCGGCACGTACGGGGGTATGTTGCTTTTTGCCGGTGTCACAGCTGTCGAGAAGTTAGGTACAATGCTTTGGATAGTCTGCTTCGCAGAACTTTGACTGGTTGTTTCGCATCTCCAGTTCCTGCTTCAGTACATAGTTTCTATGTGTAACCGCACACCGTGTCGGTTATATACGATACCGGAGAAAATGTGTAGTGTCCGTTCAACATTCGTTTGGCAATGTTAGCATCAGGTCGACTGTGGTTCGTGATTGGGTGCAACGGGAACAAGCTCAGTAGACAATCTTGATTGTGGTGCAGTATGCTTTATTACAGTGATAGTGGTTGGAGGATTTGTGACGCCACTAAGATGAAAGGAATGTAGGCAGTGGCAGGACTTTGTTTTTTTTCCATGGAATCGACAGGGAGCCAAGCCGTCTGTTCAGGCGGAGGCTCCGAGTGATGCTCAGAAATGGCTTCAAAAACGGAGTGACTACTCTTCGTAATGGTGAACATCAGGTGTGACACGTTGTGGAATGAACGAGATATCTGGTATCTTCTTCACGCTTCAATGACAGTCCATGGGTGTCACCATGCGAGCTTTGGACTTTTTACATTTGCGATGACCGGAAATGTTTCTCGTCTAAGGTGGTGCCTTTTTCCATGTTATACGACAGTCCCAGAGGCTATCTCTTCTCAGTCGTTTTCCTCAGATTTTAAATCGTTACCTGGGAAGAAGAGTAGGCTCCTTGTCATCACGGATACTTTACGTGGCTTATCCGTCTTCATTTACATGTTGCGTGACTCGCAAGATACCGTACAGTTATTTCCGGACCGGACTTGATGCGCATGCTTGATCCCTGCACCGACGTTCGATATGCTTCTTCAGATCACCACACTAAGGCCGGAAGTTGTCGTTGGTTGAATTAGTCTTTCTTCTCTCTGTTGCATGATCTTGCACTTGTCCGAAGGAACCCGTCTCCTGTAGACCTAGCCCCTAGACGCACCGGTTGTTTATGCCGTGCAAAACTGGTCCAGCATTATTCCAGCTAGGGAGGGAAGGAACAGTGGTTGTTACCCAAGCGTAGATACGCAGCTGCATTGGTGAAAAGCAGAGGATATTCCCGCTGAACGACGAAAGCGCTGAACTCTGCGGGAGAGAGTTGGAGAAATTTGCACTTTTGCAACGCCATCCAATCGTTGACTGACAAGTGATGGCTCGGCCAGAGTCGACTTGTGCAGGCCGTGGTGTTGGTTTCGTCCTACCAGACCTTGGGGACGAGCTGGCCAAACAGAGAGAGTCGTAACCACATACAGTTGAAGAAGGAATGACTCAGTGTTGAGGACTTACCAGAAGGCGTCAGGGGAGACGGAGGCACACAAGAGCTGGATTCGCGCGGCAAGCAATGGCCGGGCCTGTCCTGGCTATGTACGATGTGCTATGACTAGTAGCGTGGTCGCGGGAAAGGATGATGTAGTGTTGCCAGACAAACGCCCACTGTGGAGAATTTTGCTCGGTCCACCGCGTGGATGAATTGTTTTGCCCTTTCCGGTAACTGAGCATCACGCAGACGGTGGTGGGGTGGGTATGCATTGAAGTTGTGAATGTCCGTGGGTTGCTGCGCTCTGTGGCTACCTCACGCGCGTGAATCCCAACATGTATTTTGGATGGATTCGCGAGGTCGCTTGTCAGGAAGGCCTTTTGGGAAGCGGTCGTGCGTGGCAAGCGACAGGTGCATGGATGGACTGCCTTTGGGGGCGCTCATTTATTAGGAACGAACAAACGGCCAAGGCAATAATCCAAGCACGCTTCTCTGGATGGCGAGAGTCTTTTCTTTTTTTTGTTAAGAACCAAGGGCAGCCAAACTGAGGCGAAACGTGTTTAACGAGCCACAAGGACGCTGGTAATGGATAACCAGGCACATTTCTCCGTTACTTCTGTGGCCGACCCTCTAATGGATTGAGCAGCTCCATCGTGTCTCGTTCCACGCTATTCTGAAAGAGCCACCGCCGCTTGTTTTAGTGAACCATAAACGACATTGATGCACTTAGGTGTGGCACGATACGTGTGTGACGTGTTTAAACGGAGGCGGAGAAGCACATTT
Organism: Toxoplasma gondii ME49; assembly: GCF_000006565.2. NCBI lineage: Eukaryota > Apicomplexa > Conoidasida > Eucoccidiorida > Sarcocystidae > Toxoplasma > Toxoplasma gondii. The sequence continues at coordinate 3,628,644 of NC_031473.1, forward strand.
GCCTTCCGTGCTGAGAGGCTGCAGTGGAATATGTGGCAGGGTCACCGGCACATCGGTGAAGAGGCTAGGTTCACAGAAGCGCAAATGTGGAAGCGTAGTTCATCCCTTTGTGAAAACGCTGTTGCGGGGGCACGTGAGTGATGTGTCCTGTGTCAGCCGACACTGTTTTGTGTCACCTGACAGTGCCAGCGTGTCGTCGTCGGACGTTCCTAGATGAAGACACTACGTGACTTGTGTGTGGGCAGAATCTGTGGGTGCTGGTAACTCAGGATACATCGGAGAGCAACGCTATGTCCATGTTGCAGCTTGCGAAGAAAGGGGAAAACTGTGTTAGTGACGAAAACAGATGAAAGGGTCTTACGATAAGCATGGCAAGTTTGACGTGCAAGTGAATCTTTGTTTTGGGGTCTTTCTTTTCTCGTAGGAACAATGTGGCGGGAAGTGGAGGAATAAGCAACACAAATATTTTGTTTGCAAATATATGGAATCGTCGTACGATGGCGACAAGCACCTGCGTATACAAAAAATGTCACGCATGCCAGCCTAGACACAATGTTGTATCGTGTCATCATCATCTGTGTGAAACATGTATTTTCCTTGAAGTGTTTTCGTTTGTTTAATGTGTAACAGATATCACCGTCATATGTGCATAGGTGAGGCATGAACAAACAAGCGCCAGACTCGATCACTGAGCCGTGAAAGTTTAGCGCACGTTTTATTCGCATGTGGAATGTCCACACCAAATCGGAACCCTTAACCCATTACCGGCTGTGCGGCGCTTGCTCGCACGCCCGTCCTCATTGTGCAACAACAGCACCAAATCAGTACCACCCCTCGACGCACGCGCAGGCGCAACAATATCACTGATCTCCTGCCAAGAAACATGAGTACTGATATTTGTTTAGCCTCTTTGAAGCATTCCTTAGAGTTTAGCAGTTATTCACTAGAGCGTTTTAGTGTCCATTCTCCGAGACTCATACGGTTCACTCGTTAGGCAATTTTAGGCTCCATCCTCTCCGGTTTTTTTACGGCCTTTATCCTTCATTCTCCCGGGTCTTTAGGGCTTCCTGTGAAGTTCAAGCTAGCGATGGTGCCCCGGGCTGCAGGTGCGCTCATCGACAGTGCCTAGTTCACCGATCTGTTGTCTGAATAAGCCGTCCTCTAAACGCTCCAAAATGTGTTGCTCTTTGCTCGCACAGGCGCCGGATGATGATGCAAGCACTCCGGAGTGATACCATTTATCGGAATATGTGGGACTGTGCAGGCCGAATAGCGGTATGACAATGATGTGTAGTCCGTAGTTATAATGCACTACCTGCGGCTGGTGCTCTCTGTGGGCACGCGCCTTGAGAGGTACTGGCCCGGTCGATGGGAAAGGTTTCTGTTAGGCCGGCAGTGTTATGCTGCGACCAACGAGCCCGGCGTTTCTTGTTTCTTGTGTTGGTAACTCTGTTGTCACAGCCCCTCGAAACAGCCTGAGCTGTCGCTGCTACTTTCCACGAATCGGCAGCCACTGGCATCCAAGTCAGGCCGCCGGTTGCAGGTGGAACTCTCGAGAACTGAGATACAAGTGGCATCTCCGTGTCAATGGAATAGGAAACCTTGAACGCAGTGGGACTACGGTTGTGTGACTACATCATGCCACGTTGCGTTTATTTTGGTTGTGGTTGCTCAGAGAGAAGAAGGGGTTACGGCATACTACAAGGGTTGTGCGAGCAACATTGTACGAGGTGTAGGTTGCGCGATTGTCCTGGTCCTGTATGATGAAATGAAACGATTCGTTGCGTCGTAATCCTTCTAGGGTATTCATCTGAACAGTCTGTCTGCTCATTGCTTTTAGTCGTTACGTTGAATTATTAGTCTTTTGTGACTAGTTTCTTGGCCTCTCCTGGTGTTTTTATTTTGTTCCCGCGAAACCAAATTCATCCCTTCGTCAACACGTGTGGCGTAATTGTGAGGCAACACGATTCGATCCCTTTGTTCTCCCCTGAAGTTACTTCATTCTCCCTGAACCCGAACCCACCATGTTCTTCGGTAAATGTATTCATTTTCCAAACCTCGAGGCACTAGCCAGTCACGGTGATCTCTGTTTCTCTGTCTCAGTTCAAATCTTTCCGGCTTCATGAAGTGACAAGAAGCTCGACAAATCTCTAAACTAGGAGGTATCAGTAGGAAATGCACAAACCGAGCGTGTACACCACATGGAGAACAAGTGCGTTTCAGCCTACGTTCGCCCCGCCCTAGAACGAACTCAAGTGTGCAGAAAAAGTCGCCCCAGTCGCGCGTTGTGTTGATGAGATTCTACTTGCCTCTGGACCAGCGAAGCGGCTTACTACCGTCAACCAAAACCAACTGTCACGTGAATCTGCCTTCCTAGTTACGCACACGTTACACTCAAGTGCTTGAGCACCTCGATGGCGACCTACTTGGACGACATATGTTGTACGCATCTTCGTGCAGCGGTCCACATGTCTGCTACCAGCGCTGTTATACGCTTCCCCATTTGCTCCTGAAGAGGTATCCGTGGCTAGAGGGAAGAAGCAAGCTATGGACGTCCTTTTTTCGCAACAAAGCTGCTGCGTCCCTAAGGCATCCGCAGTGAAGCCGGACAACACATTTGACTCCCTGGATAGTCCATACAGCCGTCACCGACCTGGATCCACACGTGGCAGTTCAAGGAACACAAGCCGTGAACATTGGGGAAGCGGTTTCACCGTGTTCACACATAACTCTAATTTGTGGTTGTGTCAGACTGTGAAAACAGTACCAGTTTTACCTCCCTATGATGTGTCACTCTACCACGGTAGGCTGACCAACCTCATGTGAAGAAACTGCGTAGAAAGCTAGTCACGACCAGTGAAGAACGAGAAACTACCTGCTACGGTATAAGGCAGTTTCGAGTCCGTTATTGCTTATCGTTAACTCCCACAGGAATGGTTTGTCACAAACCAGTGGAAAATGTAGTGGAACGAAAGGTACCGTTGCACGTCACACGGTAGAGCAGCATACTGTTTGCACAGTTGTAATCTAAGTCCAGACGGTGAGGGTTAAACCCTATGCATGACGTGCCTCGGAACGTCGAAACGTCAGATTTAGCCTAGTTCCTCAGCTCATGGCATCCTCTGCATCAGTTCCCGCAAATACGTTTGGTGTTTCTTAACGCGTTAGACGGTCAGAGGATACCGCAGCAGTCTCCTGTGGGAAGGGAAGCGTTGGACCAGTCAACAGGAGGAACACGCTGACGACAAGCACGGGTGCGCTACTGTTGCTTCGCATGTGACTCCTGCAGCAGCTGCCAACTTCCTACTTCAAATCGCAGTAATGGAATGTAAATCATTCGCTGGTGTGTCCACGTGACGACAGATTTAACATTGTAGAGGGTGGCATGTTCAAGTGTGTGTACACCAGAGAGCACGCTGCTAGGAACCCGTAGCTGCCGGCTGACCGCAGAGCAAAGGTGATCCTCGTTTATGGAACTCTCAGCTTATTCGTCCACGAGTATAGAACTACCGCCCCTTAAGGTTATTTGACTGAATGATCAAACAATGCCGCGGCTCTATTCGTTCGTCGTCGCATGCTGGCTGGCACAAAGTTCGCGTTCGGTGGCCCACCCAGTCGATGATATTGAGCCAGAAGCTGAGCCTCCCGCTGTGGTTTATGAGACCTCGGATCCCCACGAGTGAGTCATGTTCATGAGCGGAATTGGCTAAGCGGAAGTTCAAATGAAAAAACTGTTGTCCAGCACAGCGATAGGCTCGATCGAGGCAATTCTGAAGCAGCAAGTACAGGATAATGTGGCAGCAAACAACCGAGATTTCTCACTATCCTCAGGGGGCACAACCCCTTACACGGGCAATGCAGCAGCTGCTGCCGATGAGGCTCTGAAGCAAATACTGACAGCAAATGAACAGAAGAAAGCTCGTGTTGCTGAAGAACGCGACCACATCGACGAGGAGCGTAGTCGCCATTCACGCCGTATGATGGAGTTGGAGGACAAGCTCCGCCAAAGCCTAGACAAACTTCAAGAAAGAGAGAATAACATTTATGCGTCAGAGCATAAGCTTGAATCACAGCTGGAGAAGGGTGAAAAAGAACTGAAAAATCTCGATCACAGAGCGGCGGAAGGACGTTTCCTCCACAAGAGAATACACAAAAGTATCATCGAGGGAGAAGAAGGGAAGCTGAAGTCGAAGTACCATGGTCGAATTCACCCTCATCGGCATGAATTTGCGAAATAGAAATAGTCAAAAGTGCAGCAGGAAATGGTATCAAAAAGGGCCTTTGAAACTCGTGGATTGTTACGTCAAGCCACCAGTGCCATGTGCATCGAAGGCAATGAGAACATCTTGTATAGTGCTCGCGGTTATCACTTATGGGGCTTCATGAAACAAAGTGACTACGGTGGATTGAGGTAGACAAAGGACCTGTCTTTTTTTCTGTTCACATGGACCTGCTGCCACCATGTTGCGCCGGGCTGCAGACAGTTTCAGATCGCTGCTACCTTTGTCCGTCGGCTGTCTTTATTCTCTGGAGGATATCTAATTTTCCTTTTTTCTGTCGCTGGCCGGAGGACAGCACGTGTCTTCTGCGCGAATGTGTTTGCCCGGAGATAAGGGTCCACGGGGTCTTAGCGTCGTAGCTGCATGGCGGACGGCGCAAACTCTGCACGCATTCTACTGAAGAAGGAACTGCATGCATATTGGAGAGAGCTGTTCGTCTGGAAACTAAACGCATGTGCCTTAACTGCCTTCAACAGAGCTCCGCAATTCTATACGCATAAATAGAGATGGCAGACGGAGTCAGTCAGTTTGACTCAAGCCATCGTAGGTAACGTTGTCGGCCGAGAATCCGTTCATGAATTGAAAAACGGAGAACACTTCCCTGGTGAGGCAGCGTTAGTCCCCCGTGTGTCTCTACGGATAGACGTACAATCTTCCCACGGATTCTATACTGTTTTCTGGATCAAGCAGGAATTTGTGATTGTTGTCCCTTCGTCTTGATGAGATTCACCCCAAACGGTGAAGCATACATCCAGGAGGGTCGTCGCATCTGGGGGGTTGACTGGCGGTGAGAAGAGAATGATGCATTTGATTCAGAAGAAATGTCCGGGGTTCCCCCCCGGTTTCCAGCTCCCCTGTCGACTGAAGGCGAGACGTGGGCGGCTATTCCGTCATGAGTCGTGCACAATGCTGTTCTCCGTTGCACTGTGCCTGACGGCTCTTGCGTCCTTCGTTCCTTTCGAGTGCTCTACACGTCGGATGCGCACAGCATGGGCGAACTCCGTTCTGGGTCTTGAGACGGATCCTGAAAGGAGTGGTACGTACAGCGGTGCTACAGAACTAGACAGCGGTGCTACAGGAGTAAACGACACAGCTCTCGACATGGTGCGTGATACAAATGCCGACACACCATTGGGAGAACGGGGCAAACGTCCAAGCGTCGCCGCGCGTCTTTCAAAGATACAACTCTCCGGAAAACGTCGTCGAATAGTGGCTTCTGGAATGTGAGTCAAAACGCAGCTTTGGAACGGATTGACGTCAATGCTGCCCGTGCTTAGCGGGCTCTTGAACGCGGCTGCAGTAAGAAGAACGCCTCGAGTGATAAAACACGCAAGAACTACCTAGCATTCATTGATGGATAATTTGTCGACCTCATTGAGGCGCCCGCTGGCATCTTTCACCGTTCATGATCGATTGATAGACATATCCGCAACGCCTTTCCCACAAATGGCAGAAAGCGTTTCCTGGTGTATCTCCTTCGAGGAAGAGGGATCCGTAAAGCGCGCGTGAAGTCTGCTCGGGCGGTTGCGGCAGAACGACCAATTTCTCTACCGTTCCGGCTACGTAGAAGGCAGGCAGCCAGCGTTTCTGTAGATATTTGTTTATGATGTACTGAAGCGAACGGGTTCAACCAAGATACCGATGAGAAAGTGAAGAAGATACCATGTCTTTCCAATTACTAGGGGAGCTAAGGGAACCGCTACTATGTCGAGCATTCGACTCGTCCCATTCCGGTTCGGTTTCCGCGGCGCTGGCTCTATGACGAATCATATCAGTTGACAAATCATGGTTTTTTCCATAAAGATGGCAAATCAGTGCCACACAGACCCTGCCCACGCTGCTGATACAGCGGACAGAGAAATGAAGCCCGCGGTATGGTTGCTGACTAATGCAAATCACTTTGTTAAGCTTCACCTCACGAATCCATGGGCGCGTGTTGCTCGGATCATTGTCACTCTGTGCAGCTTCTCGGTGTGGCATCCCTGCAGGGGGATGTTGCAGACACAGTGGAGTAGAATGGACAGATATGTCCGAGGTACTCGATTTGCGCCGCAACCCCAGAATAGTATTTTCTAGTGGCGAAGCGTGAAAGAAAGTGGCTCGCAAGGGAATGCAAACACCGTCAAACTACCCTTGTCTGGAACATATTCTCTCCCCGGACTTGTGTCTTCTGTTATCAAAACACTCCTCTGGAGCCCTGAGTTTCCTAGCGATGAAGCAGTTGGATTGAACCTTGGGAACTGTCACCCGTTGTCGATGTTCTATGGTGTCATATCTACTTCTGAATCGCTGTTGCCTGGGCAGCAACGTGGTTTGCAAATTCATAGCGCGAGGCAGTCGCTTCACTGTATGTCACGAAAAGAAGTATTGTTGCCACGCGAATGTCGACGGGCAACAACGCAAGGGGGACAGCTCTGTCTGTCATGTTGTGTAGATGTCCTCATCGGTTTTTGTTTGTTTCTCATGCGGGCGCAATTTTGCAGCCTTGCAAGCATCGTGCTTGCTGTCCTCCTCGGCACCATCTTTCTCAACTCGGGCAGAAATTTGCGTAAAGCAACTGCGCCAGCTTCAAGTAAGCCATCAACTGTATGTCTCGTGAACGCTCGGAAAACCCCTAAACGTGTACCGGAAGCGATGTTACGGTGAGGGCCGTGCTGCATTCTGCTTCAGTGGTTCAGAGTCACAAATGCTCTAGATACTCTTGGGCCATCAAACGTATAGCGTTCGTTTGATTTTCCTTTGCGTATACATTCAGGCGTCGGCGTAAGTTACGGACGGCACCACCACGCTAGTCTAGCAACTCCACATCTCCACACACATTTTCAGACGGAGTGCAAGCCGTACGGTTGCGATTTACCCTGATTGCTGTGGCTGTTGCTAAACTTCTTTTCTGTAGTTTGATGCCAGATAGCGACGTCTGTTGGGAGTAGTGCGCATGCAGATCGCCATGCATGATGATGGACGGCTGGAAGCACAGGGGCTCGATATTCGCCGGTCACTTCGCACCATTCACGCTCGTGATGGCTTGAACCTCATGTGTGTTGTTCCCATCTTCATGGATCCGTCTCCACCAGGCTACAGGTAAGCACCACCGGCTTGCAGAAGCGAGTCTGTTTTACCGATTCAGAAGGAGACATGATTGAATCACTTTTCCGGAGGACCTCTTGTTCTTCTGTCCTTGGCGATATGAAGCGAGAGAGATTTCGCCGGTTAGGGCTCGGCGAGAATTGATATTTTCTGAGTCTGAGAGCACAAGGTGAGATAGTGCTTTCGATATTGGAGCAGTCGCATGTGAAGGAATTCTCTGCTGCACACGGCGCTTTCCTCCAGCTAGATTCACGAAATGCTTCTATCACGTGTCCACTGTTTCTCCCCGTCGAATCTGACTGTTGCAGTGGAGTTCTTGACGTCAGGGTGAGGGTGCCGAGTAGGGGCAGCAGTCCCATGGGCGGATTGGATGCAAGTGATCATTCTGTTGTCCCGTTGGGCGCCTGACCCAGGCCTCGAATCCTTAAGTCGAGGTTGCCATCGTGGAAGTCCTTGATACGAGCAGAGGCTGTAATACCTCCGGCGACGTTTTGCACCTGTGAACAGTGAACCCGTGCTTGCATTTATGATTTCATATGCTGATTCAAACTGTTGGCGTTTGTAGCGGACTCATCCGAACGTGACAATGCTCCAACAATGAGTTTAGACTGATCGACTTTAAATACGCAGTAAACTGACCTGGATGCTTGCGTCTGCGACGATTTGCAAGCTTGCCGATAGCATACCACAGTGACATCAACATGTTCCGGCAGGAGTTTCTCTTAAGAGCTGGTTTCAGCCTTTTGGGAGACAAGGTGCTATCGGCCTCTTGGAGCGTCGTTAGCACACCTGGATGACCAGCTTGGCTTCTGCGGCGGCCCTGAGTGTTTCGATGTGGTGCCAGCGAGTTCGATCGCAGCGGCCATTGCCTGAAAAATGGATGACAACCACGTGCTAAGGTGTTCGTTCGGTGGAATGCTAGTCTTTCCACCAGTTACTGAACGAGCACAAACAACGAGCCTCAGCATTCATTTTAATGCTGCGCACATTGTTCCGGCAACATCACTGCAGAAAGTCGTGGACGCACATAACACAAAGCTGCTTTACGGGTCGGAACCGAACGAATCTTCGCTGCCAGAGATGAAGAGAGATATGTCGCTGCTGCGGGTGACATGGTAGGATTCGTGACTGTAGTTTACATTTTGTTGTATACTCGGCAACTCCACAAGGTAGTTACATCCTCCTTGTGCGTGAACTATCACTGCACTATTCATGTGTTGTGAGCGTCCTCAGGCTCTCAGACTAGAGAAAGGAATCGACGTGCTCGTGAGCACTCTTTCTGCGGTGGCGAGGCGTATCGTCTCTCAGCAGACGTTTGAACGATATAAGGGGCCGCGCTTACTGATTGAACTGCTGTGCATGCCACTGGAAGATATTAAGCTGCGTACCACTTTTTGTTTAGCTGTTTCGTATTCATAGAGTGCTGGTTCGGCCTACGATAGAGAACGACTACCATGTGAAAGTGGAGGTGTCGGGAACTGGACGGGGGCGAAAACATTCGTACTGTACTGCCTCGACGGTGCTTTCAAGCGCTGCTTGTTTTTCGGGAACGATGTGATTGATGCAGTCTGGGAGATTCTACAAGCACTGCCTGATTGATGTGCGCGTTTCTAGTGCTGTCTTAACTGGTTCTCGCGTGTCGGTGAGAATCACGCGGTTAGCTCATATGGACTGGGTGGACTGGGTTCCAGAGGACAGATCCGTTTTTGCCCAGGATTTGTCGCCTGCAGAGGTCTCCTCTCGCTTTTTTCTGCCGAGATATCAGATTTCTTAGGGACATAACATTGCCTCAGGCGTCAGCGATGGTGTCTTTATCAAATGCTGCCTCACAGTGGCTTCGTCCCCGAGGAGGACGTATGGTCGGTTAATTGAGTTGTACTATATGCCAATTGATAAGTCTTTGTTGTGTCCGTTCATGATGTCGCATCGGGGTAAGTCGCCTGGTTTAGGCGGGCGACAGCCACCCCTTCCGCTACTGCCGCGATGCGCGGTCCCGTAGACAACACCTAAATGAGTATTAAGGCGCAAACGAGCATAGGTGGAGGCCTGTGCCCAGTTTCCCGAGGCGTCTGCCAGTCACTGGAACTGATGGGCAGCATGTTCAAGCTCAAAACTTCCTCAGAACTGAGAGACGTTCCTGTTTGCGTGCAGGCTGTCAATCAAAATGATCCAATGATGGTGAGTGCTGACACATGCCTCCTGTGGCACTTGATGACTAAGTTCGCCTGAGAACCGCGTGACAGAAGGACTCTGCGGGAGTGCATGAGTTTGTCCAACAGTGTGTGGTTCAACATCGATTCCATGACAGAGGAACTGGCGTCGCCTCGTAGTGAAATACTACATGAGGGTTTGTCAGGGCGCCCAGTCTTGACAGAAAAAAAAGGAAGCGCCCTTATGGAGATGGCGTGTTTTCAATATGCTTGTAGACCACTGATTCTATCCTGGACGGAAACAGACACAAGAAGACATTGCCGTAATCTGGTGATGCCGCTAAGAAGTGACGCAGCATTATTGCCGTTATATGAAAACTGGACGGCTCACACGAAGACAAAGGGAGACTTCACAGGCTTCAGTCGACGTAGAGCTAGTATTTCGGTTACAATTTGACCACACAAAAACACTTTTCAAAACGGCCCACATGTGCAAGTTTTGTTATTGCTGTGTGCATGCACGTTTCTGGTTCGTGTGCGCGACAGTGCTCACAGCCGCAGATAGCAAGAGTTATTCACCACTCTTCTCGTCCCGGACCTTTTTTCGCTGTTCAGCTACACAAATTTTCGTGTTGACCTTCATTCCTGGTGCAAACGCCCTCCATGAAGTGTCTGAATGCCCTTCATATTCGGATTCCGTGTGTATGAACAGCAGAAGCTCGTGAGCACTTCCATGAATATGTCGGATTCTCTGATGTGTTGTGATGCGCCTACTTTTCTCTCCGGATACGGAATTCAAACACGGGCGTTCGGGTGGCTTCGTGATTACAAGCTAAGGTCTGTGCTGCAGAAGGGGCGGTGTCATGGATCGGCAACTTTGGTGGGAGACCTGTGCGTGACCGGAGATTATGCACGTTACCTCATGCACAGGCTTATACGAGAGTGGTCCCACGGGTGGATGTTGCATACTTGAGTCCGACATTCACTTTACGACAAGAAGAAGACCTGGCAGACCTTTCCTATGGTGTGATGCGCGCAGAAATTCCACTGAGGAGCGCGCTACCAACCCTGGCGCTGACTGTGCTGTTCTGCCATGTGCAGGTGGTTGCTGGACTAGCAACCATTGTCATTGGTATTGCGCTCGTGAGTTTGCATTGCAAATTGGAGAACCTTAGTGAGCACATCGTTCAGAGTTAAAGGAAGCATTCGTCCGTTTCTGCAGAGACTTGCGAGTCGTCGCACTCACCTGCGGTTCTCACACAAGCGAGTCTTTCGCACCTTATCTACATTTCGAACGGTCAGCGTGAATCAACAGAAACAGTTTGTCCGCTGAGCTCCTACACGTGCCTCGTCTCTCTGGGTGTGCAATCACGGGATAGCCCATTTCTACAGCACTCGTGCGTCATTCCACACAGGATCAACTCTCGTTTCCGGTCTAGACAACTGCAGGAGCTACCGAAGAATGTGCGACTCGGGGATCCTTTCATGCGTTATATTGCAGTATCTGATGACAGTAAGCGGGAAATGCGGAAAGGTCGGTAGCCGTAAATGTCTGTGGCCCAGACGTATATGACGAAGGCAGAGCCTTCTGCCGTGAGAGATTCAGACCACGTTTACAAGGCGTTGGTACAGTGTCACTAGCTGATCAGCCTCTGAGTATGAAACCTACTGAGAATTCGAGTCACGTGAACGAACATGCACACGAATACGAAAGAGGCTGTTGGAGCATGCGACGTTTTAAATTCCCATCCTGCTGCTACTTCTCTAACTAGATAAGTAACGCACTTCGCTTCGACGGTCTGGTGATAGAGCCCTGCCAGATACATCTTCGAGCACCGTGTACCAGATGCTTAATTTTCGGCGAAATTCGTTTGCTTGTTGGTAGACTCCTGGAGACGCCTTAACGCTCTGTTGATGCTCCGACGTACCAATTTATTCCTCCCACGACAGAGCAAGACTCGAGTGACCACCAAGGAATGTGCCAGTGTCTTGAACAGTGGCGCCACAAGCAGTGAATCTTTTCCAGAGGACGAATATTGTACGCCGCGTACCGTAAGGAATCGGTACACACGTCTGAGATGTACGCCGAATAAAACCTGAGAATGGAGCTGATGGCGTCGACTGCAAATGTCGGTGCAGATCCTCTCGTCGGCTGAGCCGTCTGACGTCCGCCCCAAAAGCGCTCGGACTCTGAAAATACAACACAGAGTCTTGATGGTGATGCAACGGTGGGGTTAGGCGGTTTTTGCTCGTTGTTGATGTGCGGTTGACTTCTGAGAAGTGCCAATCACTGCGAATGTGTCGGTGGATCATACAGCTGGAAAAAGCGCAGCAGGATCCGTGCACATAATTCTGCACGGCTGATAGAAGCTATGCATTTAGGAGACTGCTGCGTGCCAGTAGATGATGCTGTTCAGAGGCGACAACGTGAGTTAAATGACGCGTGAGAGGGTGTGTCCAAAAATGCCTGTTTTTGTGCAGCTTAGGAGAGTGAGTATTTTTCCGGGTTTCGTGTACATCGTGGAACCCATCCCTCATGATGAGGTTGGTGAGATGGCTCCTGAAAAGGATCGTCGAGTATCACGAGAAGCGAACTGAGATGAGTTGCGTCCACTCCAAGCAGCGATAGGAAACACCCTTTCAGCCGTCAGCGCTATCCAGCTTCACCGGTCGCCCCTATGGTACGCCCTCATGCGCCACGACGTTGCGTGAGACTCCTATCACCGTAGAGACGGAACTGTTGACAGGGTACGATGCAGCGTGTCAACACAAAGAGGACTGAGTCTAGCTTTTCGAGAGTGTTAGGCAAAGAAGTGCTTATCGCGAGAGCGCCCAGACGTATCAACCGCTGAGAGTTCTGTGCCCAAGCACTTGAGACGCGTCATAAGAAAGAATTCCCTCTTCTGTAAAATATGCTGCACGGTGATATGAACGTGCAAGACTTCGAGTAATTCAGGTGAGTCTGTGCATTCCATAGGTGCCTCAGGTAAGTGCATTTGGCCTATGATCTACCTTGGCAGTCCGCCAAGGTTCTGGGAGATACGGAGAGAAAATCGCCTGTAGTGGTAAGAGTGTGAAGGTTGGTTGTGAGGGTGAAAGGAAGTGGGGAGAAACAGTGGTCAAATGAAAAGTGTCTCCGGTCATCCCCTTCTCAAAGGGCAATTCCATCGCGATGTTAAGGTGCATTGCGGGAGCTTTGCAGTCACGGATAGTGAGTCTCCACGTAACGCATTGTCTCATTACATCTGTTTGTTGGCGATCTGCACTGGCATATTTAAGGGAAGGCACCCCCAGACACAACGGACGACCACGCGAATATGAATTTGTTGTGCAAGCGTTGCCGACTCACGAGTGCACGTGACATGGGGGCTGAAGATATAACATAGAATGAGCAAGCGGGCGGGTGTGCACGCGTGCTTGGATGGGAGCCCGTTCAGAGTTCGACAATCTTGTGTGCAGTGTTCCCGCGTTCTGGAGACGACAGGCTGGTGGAGGAGCGATATGCAAAATAACTGATAACGCGGTCAGCAGTGTCGGACGACTCCTCACAGTTGGAGAGATGGGTTTGCAGTCTAGGTAAGAACCTTCACTCGAATCCTTGTTGCATTGGCATTCGTTGGGGTGCTTTAGGGGTATCCCCTTTTACAGCCTGTAAGCATTTGACTTCTAGTTGTCTCGGAAGCGTGATAACTCGTTTCAACGTTGCATCTTGTCGTTGCCCGAGTAGGGTTCTATCAAGATGCGTATTGGGATAGGGTGAGGCAAAAATAATAGGGCGTGCCTGTGACCAACAATGGTCAAGTCAAAATTTTAAAGTGATAGCCTGAAATACAGAGTCCTTCACACACGCGGGGCAAGCACCACGTTAAACATAAAATGCCCGCGTATGGAGCGAGCCGCTGGATTCAGAATTAGTTGGCTTATCCTACCAAACGTACCTCGAGTGCAGATACAGGCGCAGAATCATGATGTGCATGAAACGTGCCCGATCGGAACAGCGGGAACGACGGCTGCGGGGGCAAAATATAAGTGTTTCCCCGTGTGGTGGACTCATAACATCTCTAACGCCTGGTCCCTCGGTCTGCCCCAAGAGTGACCACTAAATCTGCACGGTTTCAACGATTGTTGATTAACGGTAGCTGTGTGGTAGCGTCCACACGATGACTAAGGCTGCTCTACTGCCGTTAACCGAATATGCACATGCTAAAATGGACAACAACGACAAGTCACTTAGCTTTTGTTTCAGAGAGGGTGACAACAGGCTCACATGTAGGGTCGACAGTCCGTGACCGCGCCACTCCATACGATGAGTCGTAACCATGGTCCTGCATTATGTGCCTAAACCCTGAAAGCTCACCGATTGTTCTCCAAGCCTCCACTACGTGTGCAAACGCGTCCGCAGAAAGAAACGAACCTGGATATAGAAATACAGGAAATCGTCATTTTGGTTTTCCAGTCCCTGCAATTGAGTTTGGTGGTGTTTACGAACTCGCCGTGGGTTGACGGCATCGGAAAAGGGTACTGCACAGTATATATTTTTCTCTCGCCGGCGTCCGCGCTACTCCCAGTATCTCGATTGAGCTCCGACTGCCCCAGAGAAACCACTGTATGGGGCAAGCCACGGTGATAGAACCTGCATCGAGGTGTCATGTGAGGCCGTGCCTGCAGGGTGTCGCTATTAGCTGACACACAGCAGTAGCCAGTCGACGTTGGTTTCCGTATCAATCCTTCTAAATATCATTCTCGCATGGTCCCAACTGTGCAAGTCCGGAACCGTGAAGAATTCCTGTGAGAGGGGAGGGGCAATGGTAATTGCATGTGCTTGCGCGGGCCGTCTTGGTATGACACCTGGTTTGTGGACTGCTGTGGGTTCCATGTCAGAACACCGTTGGAATAAGGTTGTGGACAGCCACAGAAGGTGAGGATCGGTTTGACTTCCATTTGGTTTCGTGTGTTGTTTGGAGTGCCATATGCGGCTGAGCGAGTGCCTGAAGGGTGCTGCATGAGACTGTTGGTGAGGGTGGACTAGGAAGGAAGGCGAACGTATGTGGTCGGATGGTTTCGTTCAGGGAAATATGTGGTAACATATTGTTTGTGGAAGCCATAGGTCCATATCAGAGCACCGTTGGAATATGACTATTTACAGGCACAGGAGGTGAGAATCCCTGTTGCTTATGTGTTGTGTTTGTCTGTTGGGTGAGTGAACGGACTCAGGCGAGCGATAGCCGGAAGAGGGCTGGTGAGAGTGGAGTTGGAAGGTAGGAGACACGTTGATGGTCGGGTCGGTGCGTGCGGGGGGGGGACATGATATTATGCTTGCTTTGAGAACGGCCGTGAGCTCCGTGTCAGTACTTTTTGGAATGTGGTTGTGAGCTGCCACAGGTGGCGCGGGTCCTAGTGTCCCCACCGCTATGGTAAGCAAGTTGTTTTTGAGTTGAGAATCGTCTTTGCAGTGGACTGCTATTTTGTGGTGTGAGACAGTGGCAGTGGATGGGAATGTTAAAGGTGCACCATCACAGGTAATGCGTTAGGTGGACCTGCTGTCTTAAAGGAATTTTACGTGATGGCAGGGCCTTAGCTCAGCAGCAAGCGGGGTCCACTGGAGATTTCAAAGAGTGCCACTGAGTAGGGTCGGCATTTGTAGTGGACTCTCGCAGAGGCACACAGGATGCACAACTCTAAGAACCTAATTATCGTTTCCGGTTTCGCGTATTCTGAGAAATGTTCCCATCGCCGACTGAAGTAGCAGGAGGTTGCATGTGACGTCCTTGGATGAAAAAACGCGTCGAACTAGATTTGCGTCCGTGACGAATACCTTAACTGCTAAAGTGCACAGAAACCGCAATACAGTCTCAACCAGCTTTATTTGACTAAAGGATTCTCTGGAACGACGTTGTCATCTTTTATGGTGGATCTTCGCTCCAGGGTGTCGTGATGGTACTTTTGGATCGAAGCGATACATGGGTAACTTCATGTGCAAGGTCACTCCTGAGCACTGTGGGAAATAGACGAGTCGATGCTTTGTTTTGTCCCCCATGGTAGAGCTTTGCTCTCCCGCACTCGCGTCATCGTCGCACGCACATGCAAGATTCACTCGTACTCAATACAGTGCTACTACGCCCTTGGTGGCTGCTGCGTAAGGGCTGAATTCCCGCGTTGTAACGGAAAACCTCTCTTGAATAGTCATGGCCAACCTGAAACATGCGCGTATAATTAATCTTCCAGTTCTCTATTCACAAATGAATTGCCCGTTGGTAGCCACTTCAGCGAATGGCATTGTTATGCCACACACTCGAGTGGGGGTGTCGATTTCCTACGTAGGGTGCCTGTGCTTTTTTTATACCTGTTCCAGTCGAGAAGATCGGCTTCCACGAAAAGGAAGGTTTAAAGGTTGCCATGTACACCTTCGAACTTTTAACACCGCTCAAGGAAGTAGGCACAAAGTATTTATGATGGTGAGACACATCTATATGTTAGAACTCCTCTGTAAATCGACTGCGTAACCAACTCAGGACCGACGGCAGCACGTGGTGCATTTAATCGGCGCTCGTTGTTCGCCTGGCATGGATCTTTAATGCCATAAGGGCGGTGCTCAGTGGCGACCAGAAACATGGACCTGATACTGGGAATAAACATGATATGCCTAAACGATACTTCGCAAACCATTTGGGCAATTAACTCTCAGGAAGTAATTGACGGCACTGCAGTGCTACGAGATTTCGATAATGGATGGACGCTTTATCAATTGGCATAATGTGGCTGTCCTAAACCCGCACAGATCTGCAGCCATCACGAGATGTATCACCGACCATTGCATCGGTGCCTAAAGCGTGTATATTTGATTCCACCTGTCTCGCAGCAGGGGAGTGAGAAATGCCTCAATCCGTTCAAGAGTGTAACAGGCACTCATAGTCGGAGTTGTGAGGAACCGACATGCTATGCCAGAGTGCACAAGCTGCCTTAGTCAGTTTAGGCGGAGGGAACTCCGGATACAGAACGTGCGTGGGCTACGTCGTGATTGAGGAAACACAACAGTGTCCAACCGGCAGGTACTCAGAATTGCCACATATAATGTGAAGCCAGACAACGGCGCTAGGGGCCACTTTGGTCTGATGTGCGAGGTGCACGCTGACTGCCGGAGTAGCAACTCGACCGCTTGCAAGGCAGATGACGCCTCTGTAAGTGACGCTTTCGCACATCGCTGTCTTGGCTGCACGGATCGGTGTCGAAGCGTACTTGTTTGCGTTGCTACCACAGCACGGTTCTACCTCGTTTAGGCGATGCATCGCTAGTGCGAACGCGCACACATGAATATGGGAGCCCGAGAGGGGAGGAAAAACTCAGAAGCCACGGGATGTACGGATAACCACTTTTTCGTCATGTGTGAGCAATATAGGGGTTTCACCAGGCGGAAGTGTTACTGTAGAGAAAGGCACGCAGTCAGTGTACTTAGAACTCAGCCCGGTTTGTGGCCCTCCCACACACGAGAGCGGTCCTGTATTTCTCCAAGACAATGCGAAAGATAGTGCTCGAACTGTGAGTTGAAGAGCAGTGTTGTAGTTCTGCCTCTCGTCGTACCGTCTGCCTCATTCGGATCTTCAAATCCATCCCAACTTCATACCACAGGTGTCAAACGTATCACATAACAAAACGATCAGATAAACGCTAAGAGGGATCAAGAAAACTATCGACAGTATGATATCTGTGCGGGTCTGAACATTTCCTGCTGTCGCTGGCGAAACGCAGCTTTTGGCGGTACGTGATCGGGACGATTGTTCGCGTTGAGAGGGAACGGGGGCGCTGGTTAACAGCTGTGTCACTTCCGGACCTGATTGGTGACGCGCAGAGGGGTATCTATTTGCCTTGCGTCGCCTTCCATTTGCGAGTGTATTTGTTTATTTCGCCGTATCCTGGAAGGTACTATCTACATCGGAACCAACTGAGCGTTGTTACGGGTCCACAGTTCGCTGGTGCCCTTCGACTTGTGTCAGAGCGGAAGGGTATCAATTTTGGTTTCTATATGCTGGCGACTATGCAGCTGTGGGTCAAGAGGCCAGTGGCATGATTTAACTAGCCGTCGATAAATCAACCATCCGTGTCATCACTCTTCACAAGACGTCGCGTGTGGAGGTGGGCGACGTCGCAGTACTAATTAGCATTGTTGCAGTAGAGAAGACCAAATGACCTCCCGCTAGCTTTTCTTCTGGACTTGATCGAACTTGCATATTCCAGTTGATGCGAGAAGCATACAAGACTAGTTTGTGTCAGTTTTGTTGACACATCCAGCCACTTCCTGATGCCGGCCGGTTTTCAGACGACTTGTGTCTGTTGGATCTTGTGGTGTACGCCCCTACAGCGTACTTACTGATGACGAACATTTCGGAAGCCAATTTTGATTCAACAATGAAATTCACCTTTCGCTGACTAAGCGCTAGCTACTGAAGCACCACTTCCTGCTGCAGGGGACTGGTAGAATCGTAAGATCGTTATGCCGTTTTGTTGACCCTCGCGGCGGCACCTGTCTTCTGCGAAGCGGTGACCACTCAATGAAGTAAGCCGGCAAGACGGTGCGCATGTTTTAGCAGCACATAGGTTCAGGCGCTCATTATCGTGACGGCTACTCCACGTTGACGAGAGTTGATTTTGTGGTAAAAGGAAGCTGTTATCTTTATTCGACATGGTAGTGGAATGGTAATCTGTCTTACTGACAAACGTCAGAATGCGACCTCGTCTGAGCTGGCTCCAATATTTTTAAACTCAGATAAGGGTTTTCTCACCATGATAAGACAATCGGTGATTATTCAGGACGTCTTCGTACATTCA
>NC_031474.1:0-134 GCF_000006565.2 Toxoplasma gondii ME49
AAAACCCTAAACCCTAAACCTAAACCCTAAACCCTAAACCCTAAACCCTAAACCCTAAACCCTAAACCCTAAACCCTAAACCCTAAAACCCTAAACCCTAAACCCTAAACCCTAAACCCTAAACCCTAAACCCT
>NC_031474.1:154-33529 GCF_000006565.2 Toxoplasma gondii ME49
AAACCCTAAACCCTAAACCCTAAACCCTAAACCCTAAACCCTAAACCCTAAACCCTAAACCCTAAACCCTAAACCCTAAACCCTAAACCCTAAACCCTAAACCTAAACCCCTAAACCCTAAACCCCTAAACCCTAAACCCTAAACCCTAAACCCTAAACCCTAAACCCTAAACCCTAAACCCTAAACCCTAAATAAAAACCCTAAATAAAAACCCTAAAAACCCTAAATAAAAACCCTAAAACCCTAAAAACCCTAAAAACCCTAATCCCTAAGCACTAAATAACCCTAATCTAAAGCCTAAAAACAAAGTGCTGAACCCGAAGGCGTGGAAATGCTTACGCGGCCAGGTCGTAAACAACGCTAAATCCTAGACAGAAGAACGCTTAAAACCCCTGGAGGAGGAGCCAAGAATCCCTGAAAAACAAGGCCTACACCTAAAATTCCATTAACACTAAACCAAGAAGGCCCTGATTTCTTCCCTAGGGAACTCTAAATAGTGTTCACAAATGTGCAATAACCGGATCCAGTCGATGTGAATGTAATACCTTTTCCAGCAGATGTGCTGATTCATATCGAGGAACCATACCTCCATCACTCACCCAGAGTGTTAGGAAAAGGCGATGACACAAACTTGTCGAATGCCTCCGGTTCCTCCCCTAATACAGAGGATGATCCGCATTTTGAGCCTCACGTAAACTTGCAGAAAGAAGAGACCGGCTAACGCTGTTGTCTACTTTGCCACAGCATCTACTTGCGACCAGCCCTCAATCCTCTAAGCCTTAACCAGCTTCTGATTCTTTCTCCATCGATGTGTGGGAGAATGTGGACACGATTCCTGCCAATATCAATATCCAAGTTTCTTCGCAACTCAAGGGCGCTTCGTTGTGCGTCCACTGTGCCATTTGTGACTACCATGTTGACGCAGAGGTTTGAGTGAGCACTGCACAGACGGTGAGGCAAACCTCATCACAGCAAATACGCAAGGAAAATCACCAAGTCTTCCACATATGCTCCATTTTTAACGTTCCACTGAATGCGCGACGAGTATGCTACAGTCTGCAGCTCATAACGACCCGGGTTCGCGTTCCACACGGAAAAACACTTGCAGGGAGGAGACACATTCCTCTGTGACATTGATGAAGCCGTCTGTACGTTTTCGTCGGCCGATATCAGCACTTGACAGGTTTTCCCCCATATTGTTTCAATACGCTTGCGCTCCGTTTTGCCTGGTTACCGCAGTACTTGAAAACAAGACCACTAGTACTGCATAAAAATCAGACCACTCCTTTTTGCAACGCGATACACTGTTCAGCGGCGAGAATAATGGTACCAGCAAAATGAATCCTTTGCGCACAACACCCACTATGACACATTCTTGTCTTTCCCCTGCTCTCCTCATCCCTAGATTCTTTTTCATTCTTCCCGGTAGGATGCACAAAATAATACATAGGTCTGCCCATGACAAGGGAACCACGGGAGCACACTGTGGCCATGCGTCTTCTGTTGCAATCGAGCCCTATACGTCACCACTTCACCAGTGTTTTGGTCCTTTATCTGGCCACAAAACAATACATGGTAATCACTTTCTTCTACACTACCGCGCAAACTTGACTCTGCTCCTCCTCTTGTCTTTCATCCTCTGCATTTCCCCCGGACGACGATGAACACAAACGTGCTTCAGGAAAACCTTTGTAAACAAATCAGAATCACACAGTAAGAGCTGTGTCATGGTTGACGTTTTTGTCCTCGTGACCTTTCAGAATGGAGTTAACTTCCCCTCTTATCTTCTCGTGTCCACAGCCTTCCACTGTATGCCGTCCACCTTTCGAGTGTATTTTTCTGCATCTGGGGCGCGGCGACGCTGACGACATACTGATGACCCAGGAGGACAGGCAGGACGTATCCCTCGAGACTGAGAAACCGAATGTCTCACAGCGAATGAAATCGCTAGTTTCTTTAACATTATCTTTCTTCGTGGAGAGAATCAGGCAGACAACAGTCTCCTTCACCGACTGACAGCACATGTTGAGAAACATGTATCTGAAGCCCACAAGGGTATCAACTTAATCTTCTCCCTCATTCCTCCACGTTCTTCCGCTTCGTCTTGCCGTTCGGTTTCCTTGTCACACTCTTACAACATCGTAGATATGCTCAATGCGTTCTTTTCAAACTCCATTTTTCACCTGAAAACACAATAGCAACAACGAAGAATGTCACAAAAGGCGTGGAGATGTTTTACCTCCTCTTGAAACCGGTTCATCTGCTCAGGACTGTACTGCCATTTACCGTATTATTGCTCTTCTCAGGAATGTCGTCTTGCCCCCCCGATGCCTGCTAGAATAACCTCTTTACTGAACCAATCGCTCTTCATATTCATCAGGTCATCGTTGTCTAGCCAGGAATCCGCTTCCTGCCTTACGTTTGGCGCGCCCAACACGCACATGCACTAGGCAGATCTGGGATATGCGACGTCAAATATAAGCCATTGCGTGGATGGATTTTTAGAAATGAACAGTCCTACAACCGTCTCTCCCCACCACTACTTTAGAGTTCATCAACCGGGTCCTGCATCTCCATCCTGTCAGCGTCAGCTGCAGCCTCACTCCTACGCGGCCAGAACTCCTCCACCCTCTTCCCGGAGTAGCCTCAGAAAACTCAGATACAACACAAACCATACAAATCTGAACTGGGGTCGAAAAGGACAGGTGGCTCGCTACAGTCACGGCTGCTTACCCGTCGCGGACGAGGGAACGACTCAACATATAGAAACACGCGATTGTAGCGTCGTACACAGAAACAATCATAGCCAGCGTCGTTACCGGCATCAGGTTCACAAGCCAAAGCAGGAGTTGCTCCTCATACAGATAGCGTGGAATAGCTTCAGAGTGATACAGACGCATGCAGCAGCGGAAGATGATGAGCAAGACGTCAGGTAAAATTGCATCAAAACAGATCACTAGCCTTCGCCTCTGTCAAGACCACCACCAAAAAATTTGCGAAGGAAAAGAACAGAGTCCAGATCAGCCGACGCGTTCCTGTCGCCATTCGTCAACGTGGACAGCTGCTCTTTCACTGCAAATATCAACAACAAAGAAGCTCCTTCGTAGCTCCAGATCCCCCATCCAGCTAACCGTTGCTCAATCGATATCGATGCCTGTCCCTGCCTGCTCCACCAATCCCATGTAAGAACCATCGTTACACAACACGCTTTCGATACCCAATGATTCTTGCGTCAAGGTAAACGCCACAACCCCACAGCGCACCCGGCGCGCAACCTGCGTCGCTTCACGTCCCAGGATAAAGATGCGACGCCACACTCTTTCCCCCGCGCCACCGTCCCACCTACCTGCTTCTCCGCCTGTCGCCAACGCCGCCATATCGTCTCAAACACAATATACACAAAACTGCCACCAGCCGCCGACGACCTGCCCCCCCACCCCGCGGCCAGCGACCATCGGTTCCACGCAGGCTACAGCTCACATCGCAGCGAGACATGCACCCAAACTCTCGGGCACTTAATCCAGGACGCATTCACCCGTCACAGCGTCATCCACCATCCACTGTCACCTACAGGCTGCCCACAGAAGCCAAACAACGAAAACCCGAAAGAATAACCCCACACATTCAGTCACCCACAACCACCCACCTGTCCAGAGTCAGCTCTCGACGCCCAGAACAAACCTGCAAATTCCTTCACCCGCCACCGCCGAACAACGGTCTCCACCTGCCCCCCTCACCATGTCACGACACTCCGGCTCCGCTCCCTGTTTCACCTTCTGTGCCCTACCGCAGCTGCCAACACGGGCTCATCGGATGCAATGAAACCAACAACGCCTGACAGAGTACTGGCGACTGCAAACGAGGGCTCCCATGACGCACCCATCATCAACCATTGCAGGGCCTGACTCATGCACCATGCAAACAGACAACAACAAACCTGCCCCAAAACGCCCCATCGTCCCTCGTCACCCGCCTCCAAGATGTTGACATTCGTGCAACTCTGTGGTGCCGCCCCAAATACGTCACCGACATATCGCCGTCCACCGTTGTATCACATGCAGAGCGAACCCGTCGCGCACCCTGCGTCGTTCCTCGTCCCAGGATAAAGATGCGACGCCACACTCTTTCCCCCGCACCACCGTCCCACCTACCTGCTTCTCCGCCTGTCGCCAACGCCGCCATATCGTCTCAAACACAATATACACAAAACTGCCACCAGCCGCCGACGACCTGCCCCCCCACCCCGCGGCCAGCGACCATCGGTTCCACGCAGGCTACAGCTCACATCGCAGCGAGACATGCACCCAAACTCTCGGGCACTTAATCCAGGACGCATTCACCCGTCACACTTCATCCACCATCCACTGGGTATCTATAAGCTGTTAGAGCGAGCCAAACAAAACCTAATGTACTCATGGCACACCCGGCCACGACAAGCCTACGTGTTAGCGTGATGTGTGGCAGGCCGTGAAACTCTGGAGCAGCATCAAAAAAAGACGATCTGCATCCGTGCTACTGTTGTCGACCAAGTAACGCCTACGGTGGGCCTTCAATGTCTCTGGCGGTCTCCTCAGTCGTTGTCCACGTGCTACTTCCACGCAGGAAACAACGTTCACACCTGAGAGGTACGAGAAAGTGCACCCAAAGAGCAACGCAGTTGCAAGCACCGTCCGCCGTTTCAGGGTATGGCTAACAGACACTGGCTGTGAACCATAAAACGCATAGTCACAGTTATATAGACAACTAGGTCAAACACTCAACCAAAACGAGCTCGACGGTGAGTCATCAGTAGCCACATATTGAGTCAGGGGGGGAGGGGGGGAAACCTCCGCCCACACACAACTCCGTAGCATGGCATCAAATTCCTGTCCATTCTCTGGTCAGCGCTTACAACAACCTTCTGGATAATTGCCAGGACGACAGGGTAACGAAGACACGAATCACACCCTATTCACGTAAGGCCTTCGCTCATCCAGCTTGTAAAGTCTGCGTATCGAGTTGAGTAAGATGCACCAAAAACGTCACGGACTGCCGGGAAGCCGTCGTCTGCGGGATATCCCCAGGCCTGCGACCCGTACCCGCAACATCTGCCGAACTGTCGCATTGCCCCTGACAGCTTCCTTGGCGCTTTCAAGTATGAGATAGGATCAAGTGGGGCTAGAAAATCAGACGATTGTGAGCACCAATGCCTATGTACTTAACAAGGGCACCACTTTTGTGATATATCAAGAGACATACCGTAAATATTCACGTCAATTTCAAAGTGTGATCCACCTGTTGTATCATTTGATTGTGGGGGCGTTGCTGAGGGTCGGAACACATCATACGGTCAGCTCCACCGATGACTGATACGGCGATGTGAAACCACAGAACAGCGGAAGAGAGTTGACTTTCAATTTAGCGGCAGCACAGGCTTGTCTGCCACTGCTGCATTAGCAAGCCGATGCGTCAAAGGCAACAGGTAAGCAACGCAAACCACCCCTGCCTACAGCTGTCGTCGACGCATTCCTTTGGTCTTCCATCGCCCGTTCTTACTAGTCAACAGAGCGCCAGCTCTCCGTTGTACACAAAAGCATTTGTCGGTTTAACACAAAACCAAACACCAGAGATGCACTTATGCAGGTTATACAGCCACCCTCGCCCCTCGTACAGCGAGCCAAACACTTGGTCTCTCTACTGGAGACCATGGTGATACCAGAAACTATCGGTGCACAATACAAATTGTGGGACACGCTCGAGACAGATGCTCTACTACAACACAGCATCTCAGCAGCGCGCTCTGTTCGAGCGGAGCTGCAAGTGGTATTTCTCCCCTAAACGAGCTGTCAGGTAACTTCCGACGTGTACATCTCTCAATGAGCGCAGAAAGAACCTGACAGCTCTTCCACAGTCACGATCATCGCAGATTCCGAAGGCACAAAAATTATTTCACATATGAATACGCCTGGCAAGTTAAAATGATTATCTTTTGCTTTGTCTAACACCCCGCTGTGGCCGACACCAGTAAACATGCTGGGAGACTCACGCGCAGCTGAACATAAAGTTGATTCTTGGTGGCGTAACGAAGGCGTTCAATAATTAGTTGCACATCGCAGAGTGAAGTACGGGTCCCGCAGTGTCCCGAAGATATAGAAACAGCAAGTAAGTGGTTGAGTTTGCACGACAATATGAAAAAGCACTGCACTTTGCATGTCCACTCAAAACACAGCGAAGAGCCACCCTCACGCCATCACTCCTACTTGGTAAGGCTAACCACCTCAGCAAGGAGAACAGCAATTGCCAACGCCTTTTCGCTAGCGCGTGTAAGCGAGGGCGCGTACACGGGAAAACGAAGGACGAAAAATCACGATGGATAGGGCCGGTCCGTGCTTTCTCATTTCACATGTTCTTGCGAAGTCCACACAGATGACGCTGTGTAACGTATTTGTGGAAGTGAATATGCATAGATGCGCATATATATATATATATATATATATATATATATATATATTATGCGTCCTTTAAGAAACTTTCGGATCGAGCGCTTGTGGAACGGTCGGCACAGCAAGCCTTGGTTACATCGTTCAACGCCACCATAAACATATCCTCACAGTTGCGTAGACAGCTGCCAAGTTGCTTGCTTCCCCCCGACATGACTGGTCAATCCACAGCACAAGTCACACTCACCCGAGCACACTCGCGCTTGCTGCACCGCCAGCGTATCAACCGAAAACCCAGGAGCTGCATGAAGGCAGATGGACCGTATGAAAATATCGTGGTGCTCCTGACTGAAAATATGCAGAACCATCAAGCATCCCCACTAAATTACAAGACGGTTGTGTACAAGCAGCGCGCCAAGCTTCCTTTAGGGACTGCTTGCACGATCGACGTCTCTACTGTAGCTACATTAGAATGACAAGGACAGTGCGACTGCCCACCGGCAGACGCGGGCCACCTTAGACTGGCAACGACCATTGTATGAGCACGTGCCTCTGGAATGCAAGCCAGTCACTGCGAATGCTTCGCTGCATCGTCGCCGCACAAGACGGCGCCGCACACGCTCTCTCGCTTCACATCTGCATGCGATTTTGAAAATGAAATGCAATAATCAAGTCGATATCAGTTACTCAGCGCGTAAACGTCCACCAGCACCACGTAACAGCGACAACCGGCAAAAGTTCCTGAAGTTCGCGGGTGCAGTTCCTTGTGGGCACTTGCCTGAGGGTACGAGAGATACAGTATGCCAGCTGCCCTACACCAGGAACCATATTTTACACTACACAGTGCACTAGCGACTCACTCTTCGCGAAAGGAGTGCCTGTTAACCACAAGCAAGAAATGATAAGCAGCATGCCATAGCGACATCGCCAAGATCTTCTACACAATGCCGCTTGCAGTGGATTGATCTCCCGTCAGTGAAGCACCGGAAGGAGCGACAGGCAGTATGCTGTCGAAACGCAAATCTCGATACTGAAAAACAGGTTCCTTTCAATGACAAACGCACCTCCAGTCCCACCTGCCCTATCAAACATTGGCTTGCAGAGTCAAAATTTATGTTAACGCCAACGTGCTAAACGACTTGACGGTAGTTTCTTGCACATCCACGAAATAAATACCTAACGGTGCTTCGTTTGGATACTCATGGCCATTACTAGCGGAGTGTTTGCGGCTAGCTAGAACCAAAAAAGGCGATGGAGAGTACAGGACAGCGGGGGAGAGCAACGTAAAATCAAAATAGCGAGTGCCCGATCCGGGCGAGGCGGACCTGCCTCGCTGTTCTTGCCCACCACAAATCACGCTTTGCTCTCAATTGTTCTATTTCGCAGTATTCGATTCGTGGGAAGACTCCAAAGAATCCAACAGCGAAGTCACTCGAGCCACATCCGGGGCTGATAGGCGATCTTGTTGAATCGCAAACGATTCTGAGACACGCCAGACAGTGCAGTTTATTGTTGCGGGTGCTGGAGGCTAGGATAGCAGATATTATATCACATTTCATGCACAAGTGACATATCACGGCTGGTTTTTTGCAGACGTTCGTCACCTGGTGGACCAAAGCACAATCGAGATTCTTACCAATGCGATAGCCTGAAAATCCAAGCAGGCAGTCAAAAGTGACGATTGATGAAGCCGCGTATTGCAGGAAACTGCATCGCAGGGGCATCTGCAACGTGAACAAAAAAGCTGAGAGATTCCCGCACAAGCAGCTCCACCATAATTTATTCGCAGCCAACAATCGATGTTCTGTCATGACTATAGCACGATAGATCTGCAGAGATATCATCGTTATCTAACATCTGATGTGGCCAAAACTGCTCCTGCAGTGCCGACCAGTGGAGGCTGTCACGTGTTCGACAAGAACACGCACGCCGCTATATCTATTGCACTTCACGAGGAGCGTGAACCAACAGGACAGCGGTATGGCGTTTATGCTCAGAAGGGAGTTGAACAGCTGTCTTCAGCCGATGAACGTGTTTTCTACGGGTAAAAGTGCGTTCACTACCAGCCCCCTATCCAATAGCTCATTGCATGGTCAGTAAAACGTACGGCACTCGCAAACCCGAAGGCCATCTACAGACAGAAAAACCACAACAGAACACGATCAAAAATTGACTCGCCGGGGTGGGTTCATCGCGCACGCATAGCATAAAGGTTGACACGGGGAAAGCCTCTGTGCATCCCGTTTGTGATGGCAACCAAATTCAACTCTAATCCACTGGTCCAGCTCGTAGTACATACTCTCCAGAAAAAACAAATTTTCATTTCTCCAAGTCGTTGGCCACCTAATTTTTTTCTGTCTTTTAAAACTTGCTCTAGATTTCCACTGAGAGCGAGGTTGCAGACATGGTCAGCAGCGATCACGCCCACAAATAGTGTACATGGTGGAAGTCCTATACCACGATACGACAAACTCATACCGACGCGCCACACGGTGTTTTCTAATTTCAGGTCAGCGTTACCTGTCAGAGGAGTGTGTCATCCGCGATACATCTCATGCGCCCTCCCTAACGTGCCGATACCGTGAGCTTTTGAAAGAACTACTTTTTCCACTACAGAAGCGAGCCCCGGAAGTGTCAAGTTTGCGTTGAGTCGTGAACGCCCACTGTTTGGATCCGACTTAGTCTCACCTCCAACAGACAGTGCACTGCCTGTTGGTAAAAGTGATTGCTACCCTAGTCGAAACCGACTGCGATATCACGCCGAAAGTCTGCCGTATAACAAAGTATTTGAAAAAGAAGCAACAGTGACACCACTGCATTCACTGTGAACCGCAGAGAGGAGGCAAACAGAATCTGTATGCAAGCTGGGACAAGTCGAACGAACTCCACTTGACATAGCTACACCGACAACCGCTGCTCTAAGTCCATTCACAAACCTACAGTCTGCGTTAGTTCCCAGAGAACCGCCACTTCACAGAGTCGGCCACCACAGCCCTTCAACATGCCGTATCATTACGTAAACCCGAACACACGATATACGTGCCCGCAACGGCACGCCTGTTACACACAACCACTAACACACCGGCAAACGTAACCTAAATCCACATTAGCATATCCCCGCTCCCCCCACAACATACCTATGTAACGCTTCTCAAACACGAAGGACACACACAATCTGCATATAAAACAAGCGCCAACTGATGTCTACCGGAAACCGCCCGTCGCCGCTTTTCCTCTTGTCTCCTCCTAGACATTGCAACCCCCACAGTGACAGCTGTGTGACCCCAACTCGCAACGCCGAACTCACGCTGACCATCGTTCACACATAGTCGAAATTCTCCCGCATGCACGGTTCAACCTGCGAATGACAAACCGGAAACCACCACTCCCACTCCGCACGATCCCGACACGTGCATTCGTCCAGACACTGGCGACATAAACAGAAAGAGGGACGTACCGCCGCAGCCTGCACCGAACGACACACTCGCAAGGGAAGGACCACGTAACAGGATCCTACACACATCCTGTCCTCTCATGCAGTCCAGCATTCTCTCATTCCATGCAAGCATCTCCGCCACGACATCCACCACGCCTCTCGCTGCCGCCGCCTCCGGTCACCGGTAGGCTGCTTCTCCAAGAACAACCCAACAAACGAACGGTCTGGAGAAGAAACTAGCATAAACGCCTTCAGCGAGACGCTACACAAGCAAGATCATCGACAACACCCCTCTACCTCCAAAAGAGCAAGCCAATCTACATCGCGACACTCAGCCGATATACACACCCCACAAGGCCACGCAGTCAACCCAATTGGGTGAACGCTCTCCCTCTCCTGCCGCATACAGAAACGCAACAAGAGACCTCGTGACACAGTAGCCCACAACCTCCCCGCCTTCTCCTCGACATTACTGGATCCTGCACCGCGAACGAAACCAACCTTCTCTGGTTGCACATTCACCTCTGCCACCATGCACCAGTCTCTTGCCTCGAAACATCCTTCTTCTACGTCTACGCATAAGACCCAAAGCTGACTCCACGAACGTAAACTCACTCCTGTCCCCTAATCACAAAAGCACACACACATGCACAAAGTTGTGCAACCCCATCCACGGAACTCGTGTTCGATCTCATCTGTCACACGGGCCTCTTGACGATCGACACACCATTCCAACAAAAACGTGTTCTTCCCGCACCCGCTCTCCCTTCATCGGCGTCAGCTACAACGCGTTGCTAGCTCGTGTGCCTCACGCTCAGATTCTCAGGCCCGCACTTCCGCCATTGGCCTCCCACACTTGGATCTCTCGTGGGCCTGCCATCGACAACGAGATGCTATGTAGTTGCTGCTCACGCACCCTCCCTCCAGTAAACCCACCGCCCCTGTCTCCCCAGCTCCTCGTGTCCTCATCCCTACTGGAGAGCTCCTCCATCATCAGCACCCGCTGTGCGGCCCCGACTCGCAACGCCGAACTCACGCTGACCATCGTTCACACATAGTCGAAATTCTCCCGCATGCACGGTTCAACCTGCGAATGACAAACCGGAAACCACCACTCCCACTCCGCACGATCCCGACACGTGCATTCGTCCAGACACTGGCGACATAAACAGAAAGAGGACCGTACCACCGCAGCCTGCATCGAACGACACACTCGCAAGGGAAGGACCACGTAACAGGATCTGACATACACCCTTCCCCCTCCATGCAAACCACTTTTTCCTCGTTCCACGCACGACTCTCCTCCAGCACCTCCATCACAGCTTGTTCGCAGCCGGCTTCCACTCTCGACTGCGCCACGCAGTCAACCCACTTGGATGAACGCTCTCCCTCTCCTGCCGCATACAGAAACGCAACAAGAGACCTCGTGACACAGTAGCCCACAACCTCCCCGCCTTCTCCTCGACATCACCGGATCGTGCCGCGCGAACGAAACCAACCTTCTCTGGTTGCACATTCACCTCTGCCACCATGCACCAGTCTCTTGCCTCGAAACATCCTTCATCCACGTCCACGCACAAGCCCCAAAGCTGTCTCCACGTCTCCATTAACGTGAACTCACTTCGTCCGCCTAAGCACAGAGATACATGCACAAAGTTGTGCAACCCCATCCACGGAACTCGTGTTCGATCTCATCTGTCACACGGGCCTCTTGACGATCGACACACCATTCCAACAAAAACGTGTTCTTCCCGCACCCGCTCTCCCTTCATCGGCGTCAGCTACAACGCGTTGCTAGCTCGTGTGCCTCACGCTCAGATTCTCAGGCCCGCACTTCCGCCATTGGCCTCCCACACTTGGATCTCTCGTGGGCCTGCCATCGACAACGAGATGCTATGTAGTTGCTGCTCACGCACCCTCCCTCCAGTAAACCCACCGCCCCTGTCTCCCCAGCTCCTCGTGTCCTCATCCCTACTGGAGAGCTCCTCCATCATCAGCACCCGCTGTGCGGCCCCGACTCGCAACGCCGAATTCACGCTGACCATCGTTCACACATAGTCGAAATTCTCCCGCATGCACGGTTCAACCTGCGAATGACAAACCGGAAACCACCACTCCCACTCCGCACGATCCCGACACGTGCATTCGTCCAGACACTGGCGACATAAACAGAAAGAGGACCGTACCGCCGCAGCCTGCATCGAACGACACACTCGCAAGGGAAGGACCACGTAACAGGATCTGACATACACCCTTCCCCCTCCATGCAAACCACTTTTTCCTCGTTCCACGCACGACTCTCCTCCAGCACCTCCATCACAGCTTGTTCGCAGCCGGCTTCCACTCTCGACTGCGCCACGCAGTCAACCCACTTGGATGAACGCTCTCCCTCTCCTGCCGCATACAGAAACGCAACAAGAGACCTCGTGACACAGTAGCCCACAACCTCCCCGCCTTCTCCTCGACATTACTGGATCCTGCACCGCGAACGAAACCAACC
Organism: Toxoplasma gondii ME49; assembly: GCF_000006565.2. NCBI lineage: Eukaryota > Apicomplexa > Conoidasida > Eucoccidiorida > Sarcocystidae > Toxoplasma > Toxoplasma gondii. Next base: position 12,511 of record NC_031474.1, read on the forward strand.
TTCTCTGGTTGCACATTCACCTCTGCCACCATGCACCAGTCTCTTGCCTCGAAACATCCTTCTTCTACGTCTACGCATAAGACCCAAAGCTGACTCCACGAACGTAAACTCACTCCTGTCCCCTAATCACAAAAGCACACACACATGCACAAAGTTGTGCAACCCCATCCACGGAACTCGTGTTCGATCTCATCTGTCACACGGGCCTCTTGACGATCGACACACCATTCCAACAAAAACGTGTTCTTCCCGCACCCGCTCTCCCTTCATCGGCGTCAGCTACAACGCGTTGCTAGCTCGTGTGCCTCACGCTCAGATTCTCAGGCCCGCACTTCCGCCATTGGCCTCCCACACTTGGATCTCTCGTGGGCCTGCCATCGACAACGAGATGCTATGTAGTTGCTGCTCACGCACCCTCCCTCCAAACCGCAAGCCCCCGCGCGTACCCCCCACCACCCGGACACGGTGTAATCGTCCACGCCCTGCAGCCACAGACACAAACGTGATCTTACTATCGCAATCTGTGTCCAATAACGACACACCCACAGAGCAAGGCCACGCGACAGGATTCGACACACACTCTTTCCCCTCCATGCAAACCATTTTTTTCTCATTCCACGCACGACTCGCCTCCAGCACCTCCATCACAGCTTGTTCGCAGCCGGCTTCCACTCTCGACTGCGCCACGCAGTCAACCCACTTGGATGAACGCTCTTCCTCTCCTGCCGCATACAGAAACGCAACAAGAGACCTCGTGACACAGTAGCCCACAACCTCCCCGCCTTCTCCTCGACATCACCGGATCCTGCACCGCGAACGAAACCAACCTTCTCTGGTTGCACATTCACCTCTGCCACCATGCACCAGTCTCTTGCCTCGAAACATCCTTCTTCTACGTCCACGCACAAGCCCCAAAGCTGTCTCCACGTCTCCATTAACGTGAACTCACTTCGTCCGCCTAAGCACAAAAGCACACACACATGCACAAAGTTGTGCAACCCCATCCACGGAACTCGTGTTCGATCTCATCTGTCACACGGGCCTCTTGACGATCGACACACCATTCCAACAAAAACGTGTTCTTCCCGCACCCGCTCTCCCTTCATCGGCGTCAGCTACAACGCGTTGCTAGCTCGTGTGCCTCACGCTCAGATTCTCAGGCCCGCACTTCCGCCATTGGCCTCCCACACTTGGATCTCTCGTGGGCCTGCCATCGACAACGAGATGCTATGTAGTTGCTGCTCACGCACCCTCCCTCCAAACCGCAAGCCCCCGCGCGTACCCCCCACCACCCGGACACGGTGTAATCGTCCACGCCCTGCAGCCACAGACACAAACGTGATCTTACTATCGCAATCTGTGTCCAATAACGACACACCCACAGAGCAAGGCCACGCGACAGGATTCGACACACACTCTTTCCCCTCCATGCAAACCACTTTTTTCTCATTCCACGCACGACTCGCCTCCAGCGCCTCCACCACAGCTCGAACGGAGCCGCCTTCCACTGTCTACTGCGCCACCGCTCCTGCCGCATACAGAAACGCAACAAGAGACCTCGTGACACAGTAGCCCACAACCTCCCCGCCTTCTCCTCGACATTACCGGATCGTGCCGCGCGAACGAAACCAACCTTCTCTGGTTGCACATTCACCTCTGCCACCATGCACCAGTCTCTTGCCTCGAAACATCCTTCATCCACGTCCACGCACAAGCCCCAAAGCTGTCTCCACGTCTCCATTAACGTGAACTCACTTCGTCCGCCTAAGCACAGAGATACATGCACAAAATTGCGCAACCCCATCCAAGGAACTTATGTTCGATCTCATCTGTCACTCGGGTCTCTGGACGATCAACCCACTATTCTAACAGAATCATGTGTCCTTTCCGCGCGCACGCTCTCGTTTTCCCCGACATAAGCCGCGGTACGTCGCAACCTCGCATGTCTCCCGGCAGGTGCCACGGTTCAGCCATTCGAGTCCCACACTTCGACTGTCTCTTGGGCCTGCCATCAAGAATGATGGTTCCTCATAGATGCGCGACCGTTTATTCTGGGGCAGGGCAAGCATGTGAGATAGCTAAACAACCAGAATGAATAACACACTACCTCATGTGGTTTCGTGTTCCTGAGTTACGCTCCAGCCGTTTCAACTACCGTTCTTCACGGTCGCTGCGCTTGCATTTTACCACGTGTCATTTACACCCTTTCACGTCGGACAACACTGGGGACGCATGTATATTCTTGTCCACAAAAATGTGTACAAGCATAGTGGAATCTAACGCGAGACCAAGGTTTGTCACGGAGATACCCTGTTTCCATCTATCACAGTTTTCTGTCTCAGGCTACGATCTCACATTCGCCACCACCTCAGAGTGCATACGCAAGCGTTTCGCACCCCGAAATCCGCTGGTGCCCAGACGGTGCGAAACATAGTCTAGCACGCCTTGTCGCATCGCCAGAGGTAGCAATATATGTACAACTCCACAACAAAAATGTAGACACTCACTGACTGCGGCTGGAGACATGCGAAATTCACGACTCCTCACTTAACCACACGATGTTCGCCGTAGCTCGAACAGTCATTGGGTGGTCTATCATGCCAGGATTCACCTTATGTTTTGCGTCCGCAGTGCTTCAACTAACCGCCGGACCCCTTTTGACACCGATATCAGCTGTGGCTAGCGAACCCCCAGCGTCAAACCATCCACTTCCGCTGCAGTGTTCAGTGAAACGTAGAGCCTTAGGTCACTCCCATGGATACCTCTGACAATAATCACCACGTCACTGTTTCAAGCGTGTCTCAGTAGCATGCAACCCTGCAAAGAATTTTAAAGTTAGATAAAAAGAGTTTCCGCATGCGCCGGCATTTCAGATACCGGGGGCGCGTTTTCCATTTACACACGTGCTATCCCCACCACTGACCGATGTTCTCTAGTAGACGTTACTGTTGTCAGAAGGAGAAGCTGCTACAACAGAGTGACGAAAATGACTCTGTATCACACATTTTCATCCGCCGGAGGTACTTGAGTAAGTAGCGCCAGCGTGTGTAGCAGCGAGCCATCTGTGACACTATTTCCTATGCCTGCAAGTTTGCCACAGGAAAGTTCAGGCGTCCACGCTGTAAGATTACCACCTACAACGGAATTGTGGATTAGATAAGAACTTTATGCATGCCACCACAGTAATCTACCTGGTCACCCCCCATTCTCGTTGCCGCGCGTTGTTTTCTGTAACCCGATGCTCATAGTACCGTCTTGCTCGACCAGGCACACCTAATCACATCATTCCTCACAGGAACCAGCGCTGCTCAGGATGCCAGAATTCCACTCACTAACTGCAGCTGATACAATCCAAAGATTCATCGATTTTCCCACGATCAAACCGCTATCGACCACTATATGATTCGTACCTTCTCAAGAGTCGCTTCTGGCCTTCACATCGTCAATGGTGCCAGCACAACGAAAATGGTGCCTCTGATTTCGTCTCCCGAATGGCTCGTAAAAGCATCTCCCACAACTCAGACTAGCTCCGCTTTTGCTGAACATTGTTAACTTCAGTGCATATCAGGATTTCGACGTGCTCCTACCACATAAATGCAAACTTTTCTGCACTCATGAGGCGGTAATTAGTCAACATGTGCCCCGCGGTGCACGGGACAAGAACCATCCAAACGGAACTCCACAGCTACTCCAGGCCCTCCCCTCATGCGAAGCGCTCTTCAGTTCACAAGTCGGTCGCCTAGTCAGTCTGGAGATGCAAACGCTGCTAGGTGCCCAAGTCGGATGTTTGCTTGTTTTTCTGGCAACCGTGTCTGCTTGCTGAGGTTCTCCTCCCCTTCGATGTCTTCTAAAACTCGGCTTCAACAAATCCACATCCACCTGCAACGCTTACATTGCTGTAGTACTGTAGCAAAACGCCACAGCAACCACGTAGAGGTAGCGTGCGGCTGAAAGCCTTTACGGTAAAAGGACAGCTGCGTAAATCAGGGTCTCATGAGCCGTAGCAAACGTACGACATTTGACACATGAAACAAACAACCCATGGGACAATCTAACAGCGCGTTGATGCGTCGTCGCTTCAATGACTGACGAATATTCGAAGATGGAGCTTCCTTGAGGCACCCCGCTGCATTCGAAACAAGCGAATGAGCAGTGGAATCTCTAGCAAAAGGCAGGCAAGCTTACGAGTAGTCCTATGGCGATAACGGTTGCGAGTCCAAGGGCAACCTGCAGATCACAAGAAAGAGACAGAGCGACAGCAAATTAGAAGTGCGCAGCCTCGTGAGGATTAAGTGACTCACCACTGTGAAAAACGGGGAACGTATGAGGCTACATTCGTTTCGGTCAAGCACAGATCAACATCTATTATCACCATCAGCGTCTTGCTTCACTACTGTATGTGGGATCTCCTAGTGCGACGAGTCCATGCAGCGGATACAGGCGAGTGGAATCTCATCATGATGAAGGCTGGGGCAGTTTAATACACACAGCGTCGTCTTACGGTCAAATTGGTCCCTCCTTTATGAAAACGACTTAAAGCTACGAAAGCTACGTTGAACAGCCGCTGGAAGACCACAGATACTTTCTTTTTGCGTCATTCTCAACGGTGAATCTGAGGCAGAGTTGCATAAACAGGAACAACTGTATGGAATCAGGCGGACGGTACTTACTTTGAGCTTTGGCCGCTGCGCTCTGGGTTCCTGAAACCACAGACATTAGAGCAAATTTACTAAAAACTATCTGAAGCGAAGAAGGGTCAAAACATCATTTGGGGAATTGCGGAAGAGAGCCGCCGGGAGAGACACAAATCAGGAAAGGCACTTGCGGCACATCAATCGCTAGGACAATGTTCTGCATCTGTTCATACGCGCCAAAGATATTGAGTGCTTTTACAACGTATAAATCTTTGGTGGATACCGATTTACTTCATCTTCTTCAGAAGCGAGAGCACACAGCTATTGTTAGCTTCATCGCTATCACTGAACTGTTACGAAAATCTCAGACGCAAGCGAACTTCCTGCCCGTACACGGTGGTAAAAGCGAGCGGATGAACAAGGCCTGCAGCAGCAACTTAGCAATCGTTAACGCGATGGTTCTTCCTCTGGATCCTCAACGATGACGAGAAGCTTCACTATCCCATGTTTCCAACCGCAGACGATAAAGTACTTCTGGAGACGATCCAGAATGGATTATGCCGTGACGCATATAAATAGCACTATGGATAGTTACAAATAAATAGCACTATGGATAGCTACAGGGCGTATTTTCTTGAAAACTAGAAATACGTAGTTGCAACAGTAAACTAGTGCAACACTTTCCACAGGAAGTACTAAGGAAAGTGCATAAGAATTTTCTTTCTCTGTATTTCCAGAAAACCTGGAAAAACGACGATATCCTAAAATAGGGTCCAAGTTCCTGAGGCATGTAGCTCTGTAATTTAAACGTAAATATCACAAACTCATGATCAGTCCGTAAAAAGCGATCGCGCATAGACAATATCTATATCCAGTGATATGAAAAAGCTACGCACTAAATTTATGGTTATTATTCTGTTAATGTCGGCTTTGTGTAAGACATATGGCAAAGCCTTTGTACTAATCTATATTGGAGAGTCACAAGTCGCTCGAAGAAAAACTACGGTAATTACCTTTATTCTAGTTCTGCCAGTGAACCCTCTTGATCTGATCCTAATTTGTTTTAGGCATGCGAGGAATGCCACATGGACTGCTCGGTTTTTATATGGCACACGGGCATTCTACCACTAATTCACTGGTTGCTCAATTTCACTACCGCAGACGGGAACTTTTTCGATACACAGTGAAGAAGGGAATCAGCAAGACACCTCAATGCACACGAGGGATGCAACACTCGTCATGCTGAGTCCAGCACGAAAAGCAACTCCGTGAGGTATTAGCGATTAGCTACCGAAGTGGAAGCCACTGCCCATGCGATCTGTTCTATCGATAACTCCGTAAGCCCTGAAAATTTGACTTCGTTATTGCCCTCCCCGTGATCTGTTTAGACCTCATGCTATGGAGTCTGGGGAACGTATCCTTTCGGACAAACCAAACTTGTTTACATTGGATTCGCGCAACGAGCTCCAAACCCCCATGGCCCCTCATTTCTATTGAAATGTCTATCACAATGTCTTGACTGGAAACAGCTCCGCTCCGGAGTCGGATCCAGTCACGAAGCTGGCCTGCACTACATGTCCTGGGCTACGCATAATTACTTCATATGTGGTCGCTCAGATACCACAAGCTGAACCGCACCATCTGCCCCCCCACCCCCACAACAAAAACGTGAAAACGGGCCGCTCCCCACCAAAGGTAAGTCAAGTGTGTCTCTCTTTCCAGTGACAATAAGCACAAAAGGTGACTGCAGGTCCGTTTGCCCCAGCCCTTCTGACCATCAGCGTTGCCTTACTTTTGTTCTGAGTTGGATGGAAATATCAGAAGACTGAACCATCAGTATTGTAACGCTCCGCTCCACGACTGAATCGGCAACATGTCTTGCTCCGTGTCTACAGGATGACTACGTTCATGTGTACACACACGGGGCCAGCCCACGGCTCTGCCGCAAGTGCAAGATACCTGGCAGCAAACCTCAGAAAGCAACTCCTAACTCACGTCAAGCCCAAAGACTGAAATCCGTCTGGAAGCACTTCGATTACGTCTCGATGTACGCAAGCAAAACCGCCATTTCAACGAAACAATATCGAGCCATCTCCTTCATCAGACTTACTCCCCTGTCGAGAGCATAAAGGCAACAGAGGCGCTCCAAAATTGATGTGCATCGCTGAGAGAGGATTCCAGATATTTTTGACTCAAAGCTGTAACACTGTTTGGTAAACACTTCGTCCGACTCTCTCCGCCTGCGCTTTGCAGAAACTCCCGAAAAAAGCGATCCATAGACAGTTCTACGACTCACGGGCATCAGTGGGCAGTGAACGGCCGCCTATTATCGTCGACCCGAATTTTTCCCCATTCAACAGAGCGACTGCAACAGCACCGGCTGCCACCCTGCACAGTCACATCCACACAGAAAGGAATGACAACCGAGGCGTTTGTGGATCTGTTTGCTGTGTTGTCATTTTCAACGAGACGTTTGTAGGGTATACGTGTTACAGAAAGTGGTTGCTCTTGGGACAGGATCAAAGGAGGCATCCTATACACTATCGCCTTACTTCATGCCCCGCCGAGTCGAATCAGAAAACACCACGTATATGCTATGAGCCTCAGACCGTTTCAGAATTGAATCAAGCTGTGAGTATACTTACAGAGTCGTGAAGAATATCGCTCCGAGCTTGCCATTCCTACGAACACTTGGTATGCGGGTTCCGCCCAACGACGTCCTTCTATGCAGTTTAGTCTCCTTTGAGATCGCTGCGCCGTCATTCAACCCCTCTAATATACTCTCGTTGGTGTCTTCGTCCTCTGGGTTACTCCGGGTCCGAGAGGCTGAACTTTCATTTTCTTCGATGTCGTCAACGTACAGAGACGTGTCGAGCCCCCCAGTAGATGCGTGCATCGCCTCAGCCCCGAAGGACAGCGTTGCGGTGGAGTCGCCAGGCACAAGAGACTGAAGAGCTACTAGAGCAATGAAGGCATAGAGAGAAATAAGGAGCCCGGTGGAATGAGGTCGCAATTTGTGAATGGCGCGAAGAGGGATTCGCATCGGACTTCTCTTGTGGACACAAGTAGTCGCCGTCTTCTTGTCCTCGCTCGCTCCTACAGAGGAGCCCAACCGGCAACCTAGATGCGGCATGTTGTGCGATGAACGAAAAACGAATGGGCGATCAATGATAAAGCACAGAGTCAAAAGGATGCAATATGCGAAAACCGGACGCACTGCAAACGTCTGCCCTTCACGGACAGAACTGGAGCGGAACACACAATGAGGTTAGTATAATGTCAGACGAACCGAGAAAGCTGAGGGAAGAAGTTCGACACAAATTTGACAGATAAATAGTTTTCTAGAGAAACTTCGAAACGTTGAGAACCAGCCGAACTTACAGCTGTCTCCCCACTCAAGGCGACCGGGTCCGGATGACTGTCGAAGGAACTTCGCGGCATGCGCCTTATAGTGGATGTGAGCTCTGGAGCACACTGCTGTTGCATGCATTCCGCGCTGCAGCTCGACGCTCAGCCAAGGGAAACGTACTGAATCCGCTGACGCCGCCAGTTCAACACTTTTGCGTTGTCACTACTCGTGTTGCTTGCGGAACTGGCCAACCCAAAACAACGCTGTCGTTTCTCCACCATTTCAATTTTCCTCCCGTGCTATCGGGAATCCCATGTGATAACACTCATACAGACGACTGAAAAATGTTCGGCTGTGTTTGCCTCCCAAGTTTAGGCAGATGAGAGTTGTCTCTGCGTTTAGAATTCTTGCGAAGAGGAAACACAACATTCGGTCGTTTCTCACCACTGGTCCGGTTGACTCTCCTGTTCACTTACGGTGGAACAGCAGTGATCATGACAGGAGGAGCTGCAGGCTAGAAACAGCTTCCAAGCACTTCCAGGCCGAGTGGCACTGCTGCTGTAATGCCCTGTATTTAAAATATGCAGAGCTTAGTCCCAAATTCCTAACGCATCCCGCCGAAAAGAGGTGTGTTTATTTGTATATACAAGAAGGAAGCTTAACAAGCTCACCTGCGGCATACCACCCTATCAATCACCCGTTTCCGAAGAATCATACGGCGACGCCGAGGTGCCGTTGCAGGCTCAGGTCCCTATCAGGTTTTCCAGAATCAGTTCAATTTTTTTAGGGATCTCCTCCAGATTTGGTGGTGATTAAAGGTTGTGTCATTAACGATAGGCGATTGTTTTGCTCATCGCGGTACATTTTTTATTCAGCAATCCATCCTCGCTCTGCGCCTTCCGAAGTAGCTGAGTGGACACTGCAAAACGCTGGCGACTTTTTTTTCGCTCGATGTCTTTTCGATATGCCCGTGGATTGTCCCCGTGTATTCTGTCCGAGCTTTTCGTCATCACCAAGCTGATATGAAGTGCTTGTTACGCCAACAAGGAACCGGGCAACCTTCCAGTGTAAGATAAAACGGCAGTGAGAAAAAACCTCCAAACATTCGAAGGATTCAGCCTAAATGTAGTCCAGGTTCCACATTTCGAGGGACTTAGCTAAAACATAGTTTTTGATTTGCCAAACTTCAGCGTCCCCTTCGTCCTTGTTCGAAACCTAGGATCTCCGCTCTATTTGTCGATCTACTTGTCTCCTTTCTTCCGTATATTCCGCGTCTTCTTCTTTGCCTTTTTTCTATGCACGTAGTCATCCAGCTCCTTCCTCCTGTTTGCGGACGGCGGTGCCCGTGCCAACGCAGCGTAATAAATCCTACGGCCATAGGGCGAAAAAACACGTCCCAACACAGCAGCATGTTGGAATGAGAGAAGGGAAACCGGATGAAAACGAATCCGGGACTATCAATTCCCAAATTCGCTGGTACAGCCTGCTAACACAGAGCAGTCTCCGGGCCAATCAGAGCCTTAGGTGGATGTATTCTCCCTGGGCGTATGGCGTATTTAATCTCTCCCAAACTCTTGCACTAGCTTTACACCACATCACTTCGTCGACTGGCATTGTCGCTTCGTCCTGTAGCTCGAGTTCAGGTTCTGTCTGGTCCAATTCAACCTTATCCATCTCGACGACGAGAAGCCAATCTTACCATCTCTCTTGGACACAAAAACTTAGTCCCTCTGAAAGTCGTATTATAAACTGTCTGTACTGTTGAATGTTGGCAGTCGATACAGGGGTCAGTCGGAGAGTCTGAACGCGGTGTGATGCCATTTATTTCAGTGTTCAATTCATCGTTTACTGAAGTGTTGATCCTGCCCGCCCTCTTTTCTACATTCAAGCATTTTTATGCGAGGCGGCTGGCGGTGGGGGACAACATAGGTGCGGCGCTCGATACTACTGCGGCCACTAAAGAAACACTCCCTCGAGCTTTGTGTTGTTTCAGTCAAATGCAACTATCCTCGTTGATCCTTCGACCTACGACACTTGACGGAAGGCGAGCAATGCACTCACAGTTATCAGTGTTCGAGTCTTTTGCAACGCACAAAAGCTTTCGTGTCCCATTTAGGGATAACAAATGTTACATTTATTGAACAAGGACACTGCCAGTACAAACCAGCACCAGACAGCCCGTGTAGCTTCAGGCAGGACAAGAACCACCCGTCAAAATTCACTTGGTCTCTTCACAATAGTTCCACCGTTTTCGAGGATCAGATACAGGGTGTGAATTGCGTGGGAAGTTCAACATACGCGCATAACGAATGGGTTCGCAATGATCATGGAAAAACAATACCAGAGAGAAGGTACGCGCTTCGTGGTGACTTTGACGACACCGGGTAGACGTTTTCCGTAGGCCGGCACCGGGACTGATGTTCGTAATCCCGCTTGTTGCGGACGCTTTTCTGATGGCTTGAACAGCGCCGCCCCCAAATGCCTGCGATACGTGCGCGTTCATTTTCTCCACTGTCCTGCAGTTGTTTCGTTAAGAACAACAGTTTAAAAAAAGTAACCCATGTTTTTGCGCACTTGTGCAACACTACATGCCCCTGAAAAAATAGTATTATGAAATGAGCCTGTTGTAAACACCGGCCTCTACGGCACAAGCCTCTCCCGTCCTTGTTCGCTTCGCCGCTATCTCGGTTTCTCTCTTCTGCCCCATGTGCGACACACAGATCTGTTCTCCGTTCGGGAACCAGTAAATATTTCGAATCACTATTTTGCGACTACAAATATAATATGGGGCGATGAATCACTCTTCGCCACTGTAAGCCTGACTGTCTGTCGCTCGTATGATTAACCACTGGTTGCATATTCACACGGACGACGTTGCAAACGAGGAGAGTGCAGAAGAATGGGTCAGAGAGCGACTTGGACTACGGAAAGGATGACAAGAACCACGTGCACCTGAAGCCTGTGACATGTTCTATTAAATTTTTCATGCATATGACTTTTCAGACTGGTGTCAACTTCCCCTCTTGTCTCTCCGTAATCGTCCAATATGTCGCGGTGCCGACAAAATCCTGGTAACCTCTGGAAGACAGCCAGATGGCACCGCTCGTGAGCGAGAAACTGAGGTTCACCTCCGCGAATGAAGTTGCTGCTTTCTTCAGCATTTTCTCTTTTGTTGACAGAACCGGGAATGCAACAGTCTCGCTCATCCGACTGACACCATATCTTGACAAACATCTACCTGGAACCTGTACGCATATCTAGATAACATTCTTGACCATTCGTTCACCCTCTGCCACCTCGTCTTGCCTCACTTTCTCATCTTCACATTCTTTCACCGTCATTGGCCCGGTTGATGGTGGTTCTGCTCCAGATTCGGGGAGTTAGGTCCCTGAAGGCAACATTCGCGGAAACGAAAAGTGCCGCAACAGGCGAAGAAAGTTCTATCCCATTTTAAAACCGAATTATTTCCTCAGAAATGCACTGCCATTTGACAGATCCATTGCCGCCCTCGTGTCCATCTCCCCTTTGCCCCCGATATTTGCCGGAAGAACCTGTGGACTGAGTCAATCCTTCTTCCTTTACACCTGACCACCATCGTCTAGCGGGCCGTCCGGTCCCTACAGTACCTTCGGGAAAGCCATCAAGGGAAACGTGCACATGCAAGGGTCAAATCTGATTGCAGCGTCACATGTCAGTCCTCATTTGCTTGGATCATGTGAGACGAGACGCCCTTCACCATTCGTTCCGCATCATACCTTCCCGCACGTCATCCAGCTTGTTCTCGATTCACATTCTGTCAGGTCCAGTTGCAGCCCCAATCCTACATGACCAACACTGCTTCTTTACTGTCTCTCCAGTTGGCGTAATCTTGAACAACCTTCTGCCACATATAACAAAAACTATGGATATGGCTGTGGGCCATGGTCAGGCAAGAGGGAGCTTGGCGACAGTCGCGACTGCCTACTCAATGTAGACGAGAGATGAACCCAATGGAATGAATCATTCAAAATCAGCGTGGCGGTGCCACACAGTCAGAGCCGGTTTCATCGCCGGTTTCACGCTTGCACCAGTCTAACCAAAAGCAGCTCCTCAGAGATAAATCTTTCAGTAGGTCCAAGGAGGTACGGCCGCATACATCGGGTGAAACAAGGGGAGGTACGTCGAGCTCAGGCGAAATTATTGTGGGGCCGATGGCCGTCCTTCGTCGCTGTTTAGAAATCAGCGGCGTTCGTGATAAGGAACAAAACAGGTTTGTCGAAAATGCCGGAGAGCGCAAGGACGGTCGCACATTAGAAACAGGATATCGTTTTCAACTCGTGGCATTTTCCAACATCCAGCGCTTACACGCGGCAAGCAGATATTCGTTTAATGTAAATTTAACCGGTCAGGAAAATTCTTCATATCTGGCTCCTTCCATCAAGGGTCAAATGTTTACTGATCCGATACTGTCTCTTGTTTGCACCATCGGCGCCATGTGAACAGCTCCTGTCGCCACATATTACTTCCTGTGCCTGGGCGGGAGCCCCGACAAAACATAAGTCTAAAAGACAAGAACACGTTCCTGTTGCTGCCTAAACCGTGCTCCCACGGCGGCTTCGGACTCTCTCAGTCCACTCAAAACTTACTAAGGCATACAACTCCATGCGCTAGAATGGCTGATTTCATGGACTTCAAAATAACAAAACCACAATCGACTCTACCTAACTGTCACATGATTTTAAAAAGAACCTACATAGTTCATTCTTTGTATTCACAATATCTGCACAATGAGATCCTGAATTCATAGTAAAACTGCGACTGACGTATCTGGACGTTCAAACAACGACCCTCCCGGTTGGTAAACTGCCCATTCCTACTTTGTTTTCCTGTGCGTAATAACAGCGGTCGTCCATGCTACCACGTTAAACGTCCTGATTCTCGCGGCACGAACAGAAGCTGCCAACGATACCACAGAGCCGGCCACCATTTGACGATGTCCGTCACGTCATCAAGCCCATCAACAACGCCGCCGACTCCTGCGTTGGCTACATCCGGCGACAGCAAAACTAGACACCATTTGACACCTGCATGGCAGTCTGTCTTGTGCATGTTGAGACTGACAGCACGACCACATATGTTTGCGCGTGCTACCGACAAAGACGTAATGAGAATGATACACCTTCCCCCTCTTCAGCATAAAGTCGTTTAAGTTCATCGCGGACTGGTGTGGCGCAACCCGTGTCCCACGGATTTAGTGCCTCCCGAATGATCGCGGATACACCTGCTGGTTGTTCCCTGTGATCCGTCCCTTTAATGTGACCTGCCTGCGGGTCACTTGTTTCATCAAAACGTGGAAACCGTCGCAGGTACTTATCATGATAAGCGAACTCATTAGCTCTCCCCAAGATGCGAGATCCGAGAGTCGAACCAACCAATAGTCAATCCTCTCGCCCGCTGCACACCACCAACAGGCCAAAATTCACTTGTCTGTTGCTTGCGCTGGATAGTATGGGGGTGCGTGTCTGCCTGAGCAGAACGATTCCCTTCGCCATTCTAAATGGAACATATTTTCGACAATGAACCCGTTCCGTCGACACTCGACGCACACCCACGTCAAAGAACACAGAGTCCGCAAGGGTCTTGAGCGTGCGGCTCATTTTGGATTTAACTGTGATGTCACGGACTGCCAGGTGCGACGGGTGCGTACAGTGAACAGTACCAGTGCAACAGCTACAACGAAAACTAGACTCAAATGAGACAAACACATTTAGGACGATTCAACGTGCCTTATATCCAAAAGAGTCGCGTTCCATGCAGGAAACGACAATACCATTTATAGTGCCTTGTCGGCCCTGATATCGTGACTGACCAGGTGAACTAATTGCTATTGTTCTCCTGAATGCACACCACACTGCCTAAGCATTCGCACAAACTCCAGAGTTCAATCCGAGTAATGTGTGAGGAGTTGTCACCCAAAAGCACGCCAACCCGTCCTACCTTCTCAAACTGTATATGTACGCGTTCGGAACGCGAGAAGACGCGGGTCGGTCGCCTGCCACCATTTGCGCATGCATGCGTCCTTTGAGTGCTCACAACAACTTAACGTTCAAATAGATTCAACATGGACAAAAACAAATCTGAACATTATGCCTTCATCGTCGCTTATCCACCAACCATAACCAAAACGACGGCATCACATCTCTTTTTGTCACCCACCAATTCGCTGCCACACGTTCTGGCAGTGCACGTATCATGGTTCAGCATCGAATGCCGTTCCTACTTCTTGTCGCTGTAACCCAACCACGCGACAGAGTCGTTCAGCAAAAAGCAACAGACATCACTAACTGTACCGCCCGCTTTGTGTGCAGGTGGATTCGTAAACCGACAAAGTCGTCCGGGATCATAAACACTCAAAATCCACGGCCATCTGGAACGAAAACCTGCACGACGTCACTCAACATGTCGGCATGTGCGCTGCCAGATGCCTTCAGTGCCTGTGCCTTTGTGCACACCCAGCACCGTCTGTGTCTAACACCGGCAGACCAATGAGACGTCGGGAAGGTTGCCATGATCTCCACGTTGCAATCGAGACACCACCCAACAAGCACACGAACCGACCCTCACGCTACACTGTACCCACAGCGACTTACGATCAACCACGTGTGGTCCGGCCCCGATGAGGACTCCGGCGAGTCCTGGGTCGACTCCATTCTCTCCGCCCTACCTCCACCACACTGCAGCCCGCCACGCACCCTCCTCCACTCGTTGCCTACCGCCTGTCCGCGAACGCCACGACTCAGCACGACCGGGGAGTTTTATCAGGCGATCGCAACCGTTGACTCAGAAGTCGTGATGGACCGCAAGTGCCGTGTTGTGCCATCGCCTGCAGGCTCCCCCGTGGCGCACCCAATAGGGACCGCGCCCGACACGGCTCCGCACCGCTTCTCAGTCTCCACCACAGCTCGTCCACACCTGCTGCATCCACTCTGACCACGGTGGACAGATCTGAGAACAATCCAACCTGACAGCGATTGTTGCCCCTCACCCACCTCCCCCACACATTTCGCAACAACCGCGTGAGGGAATCGGGAGACCCACGTCGCTCCAGCGGCCAGCGACAGGTTCAGGTCGTCGCGACGTTGGACGTTGCGGTACAGAGCACCAGAGCGAGCGTCTGCATGGTGCATGTTGAGTGCACAGAGGCAGCGCCTGGCTCAGACCCGGCGGCCGCATCAGGACCCATGAGAGCACAAACACACATATTAGCGCCTCACGCTGGACCCAACATCAACTTCAAATTATGCATTGTCACGCCAACATTCTGCGGTACATTTCACACAACGCATGATAATACTGGAGCATTGGTACGCGCACGAACCATAGTAATTCCGCTTTTCAACGCAGACAGGAAACGTGAAAACAGCAATACATCTGAGTACCGACGAGGATGTCACGTCGCATGCTCAGGACACAGTTGCCGACGTGATGAAAGCACACCCGTGACTTCATGCGGCGCGGCCACTGCACAGTCGACGACCAACTCATGAAATGCCTTGTTGTGCCCGGGCCTAACGCCGTGCCATTTGAATGTGTTCGGAAGGTGAATGTCGTCTCCTACGACTCTGTGGGTCGTTAGGATGTGTTTTGAACCTGCGCCTTCGGACCTGCTCAAGCTGTAAAATAATGCCAAAGCGAAACGGAAATCGAACGCATCAACGGAACGTTGCACGCGACTGCCGCAGCACGCTCTCGTTCGACCAGCTGCGCACCCCGCTCGTCGCTTTCCCCCATCCAAGTCTTATCAACAGGCAGAGAATGAGACCAGTGGTAGCGCGGTGTGCGCGACTCATTTGCTATACAAGAATGACAACACCAGAGATGGGTTCACCCTGTTGCGAACCCTCGATCGATACGAAACGGACACCAGCACGTGTCGCCTGCCTCCATGCTGTAGGACCGCGGCCTACTCGCAGTTTCTGCAAGCGAACCACAAAGCCATAGATTTGAGACCAGCAGCTGACACCACCAACGGGTGGGTCTTCTCCGCGCGCTCACCACATGAGCCCTTCACCGAACGGAGCACGTCCTCCCGGATTACGAGCCTGGCGATTCCACCACCACTCGCAACCACAGCGACGACGCCTTCAAGCATCACAGTCCCGTCCGGGAATCCAGCAGTCACCATCAATGATTGCCTCAACCATTCACTGTCTCCCCCAGCTGGCAAGATGCTACAACAGTGAGACGCGAAGCCGGGCCGCCACACGCAGTCCACGTCGACGGTCTTTGCCTGCCCTCAGTGCACCGCTGAATTACTCTCGTTCTATGACTCAACAGTTGTCCGGCTCAACACTTGTCTGCCTAACACACCAATCCCACACCCTGACCGCCGCTACAACGACTCCCGATCAACGACGTGTGGTCCGGCCCCGATGAGGACTCCGGCGAGTCCTGGGACGACTCCATTCTCTCCGCCCTACCTCCACCACACTGCAGCCCGCCACGCACCCTCCTCCACTCGTTGCCTACCGCCTGTCCGCGAACGCCACGACTCAGCACGACCGAGGAGGTTTATCAGGCGATCGCAACCGTTGACTCAGAAGTCGTGATGGACCGCAAGTGCCGTGTTGTGCCATCGCCTGCAGGCTCCCCCGTGGCGCACCCAATAGGGACCGCGCCCGACACGGCTCCGCACCGCTTCTCAGTCTCCACCACAGCTCGTCCACACCTGCTGCATCCACTCTGACCACGGTGGACAGATCTGAGAACAATCCAACCTGACAGCGATTGTTGCCCCTCACCCACCTCCCCCACACATTTCACAACAACCGCGTGAGGGAATCGGGAGACCCACGTCGCTCCAGCGGCCAGCGACAGGTTCAGGTCGTCGCGACGTTGGACGTTGCGGTACAGAGCACCAGAGCGAGCGTCTGCATGGTGCATGTTGAGTGCACAGAGGCAGCGCCTGGCTCAGACCCGGCGGCCGCATCAGGACCCATGAGAGCACAAACACACATATTAGCGCCTCACGCTGGACCCAACATCAACTTCAAATTATGCATTGTCACGCCGACATTCTGCGATACATTTCATACAGCACATGATAATACTAGAGCATTGATACGCGCACGAACCATAGTAATTCCGCTTTTCAACGCAGACAGGAAACGTGAAAACAGCAATACATCTGAGTACCGACGAGGATGCCACGTCGCATGCTCAGGACACAGTTGCCGACGTGATGAAAGCACACACGTGACTTCATGCGGCGCGGCCACTGCACAGTCGACGACCAACTCATGAAATGTCTGGTTGTGCCCCGCCTACGCCCGTGCGTTTGTGTGGGCGTACACGATTCTGATCACCCGTGCCGACGACTGAGGACGATACGTGGGAGCGAGTGGACCTGTGTTTGCATACCAGCTGATACTGCACAACCATGCGGTGGCGAAGTCGGGATACGTTCGGACGACTACTCCTTGCCTTAGAGTCAGCACATTCTCATTCGACGAGCTGCGCACGACGCTCTTCTGTCCCCACCTCCCGTGTCCAATAGTCAGTTAGACGAGGAGCAACATGCTAGCGAGGTGTGCGCCACTCATGTTGTAAACACGAATGACGACAGCGGACATGGCGTCCGCTCGCGGTGAGACAGCCATCGAGATCAAACGGTACACAACGCCTCTCTCCATACACCGGGATCGCTCCCTACTTGCGACAGCTGCAAACGAATCATAACGCAGTACCCGTCAGACCACCGGCTGACACCACCAACGGGTGGGTCTTCTCCGCGCGCTCACCACATGAGCCCTTCACCGAACGGAGCACGTCCTCCCGGATTACGAGCCTGGCGATTCCACCACCACTCGCAACCACAGCGACGACGCCTTCAAGCATCACAGTCCCGTCCGGGAATCCAGCGGCCACCATCAATGATGCCTCAACCCATTCACTGTCTCCCCCAGCTGGCAAGATGCTACAACAGTGAGACGAGAAGCGGGCCGCCACACGCAGTCCACGTTGACGGTCTTTGCCTGCCCTCAGTGCACCGCTGAATTACTCTCGTTCTATGACTCAACAGTTGTCCGGCTCAACACTTGTCTGCCTAACACACCAATCCCACACCCTGACCGCCGCTACAACGACTCCCGATCAACGACGTGTGGTCCGGCCCCGATGAGGACTCCGGCGAGTCCTGGGACGACTCCATTCTCTCCGCCCTACCTCCACCACACTGCAGCCCGCCACGCACCCTCCTCCACTCGTTGCCTACCGCCTGTCCGCGAACGCCACGACTCAGCACGACCGAGGAGGTTTATCAGGCGATCGCAACCGTTGACTCAGAAGTCGTGATGGACCGCAAGTGCCGTGTTGTGCCATCGCCTGCAGGCTCCCCCGTGGCGCACCCAATAGGGACCGCGCCCGACACGGCTCCGCACCGCTTCTCAGTCTCCACCACAGCTCGTCCACACCTGCTGCATCCACTCTGACCACGGTGGACAGATCTGAGAACAATCCAACCTGACAGCGATTGTTGCCCCTCACCCACCTCCCCCACACATTTCGCAACAACCGCGTGAGGGAATCGGGAGACCCACGTCGCTCCAGCGGCCAGCGACAGGTTCAGGTCGTCGCGACGTTGGACGTTGCGGTACAGAGCACCAGAGCGAGCGTCTGCATGGTGCATGTTGAGTGCACAGAGGCAGCGCCTGGCTCAGACCCGGCGGCCGCATCAGGACCCATGAGAGCACAAACACACATATTAGCGCCTCACGCTGGACCCAACATCAACTTCAAATTATGCATTGTCACGCCGACATTCTGCGATACATTTCATACAGCACATGATAATACTAGAGCATTGATACGCACACGAACCATAGTAATTCCGCTTTTCAACGCAGACAGGAAACGTGAAAACAGCAATACATCTGAGTACCGACGAGGATGCCATGTCGCATGCTCAGGACACAGTTGCCGACGTGATGAAAGCACACCCGTGACTTCATGCGGCGCGGCCACTGCACAGTCGACGACCAACTCATGAAATGTCTGGTTGTGCCCCGCCTACGCCCGTGCGTTTGTGTGGGCGTACACGATTCTGATCACCCGTGCCGACGACTGAGGACGATACGTGGGAGCGAGTGGACCTGTGTTTGCATACCAGCTGATACTGCACAACCATGCGGTGGCGAAGTCGGGATACGTTCGGACGACTACTCCTTGCCTTAGAGTCAGCACATTCTCATTCGACGAGCTGCGCACGACGCTCTTCTGTCCCCACCTCCCGTGTCCAATAGTCAGTTAGACGAGGAGCAACATGCTAGCGAGGTGTGCGCCACTCATGTTGTAAACACGAATGACGACAGCGGACATGGCGTCCGCTCGCGGTGAGACAGCCATCGAGATCAAACGGTACACAACGCCTCTCTCCATACACCGGGATCGCTCCCTACTTGCGACAGCTGCAAACGAATCATAACGCAGTACCCGTCAGACCACCGGCTGACACCACCAACGGGTGGGTCTTCTCCGCGCGCTCACCACATGAGCCCTTCACCGAACGGAGCACGTCCTCCCGGATTACGAGCCTGGCGATTCCACCACCACTCGCAACCACAGCGACGACGCCTTCAAGCATCACAGTCCCGTCCGGGAATCCAGCGGCCACCATCAATGATTGCCTCAACCATTCGCTGTCTCCCCCAACTGGCGAGACGCGAAGCCGGACCGCCTCACGCAGTCCGCGTCGGCAGTGTTTGCCCGCCCTCAGTGCACCGCTGAAATACTCCCGTTCTACGACTCAACAGTTGTCCGACTCAACACGTGTCTGCCTAACACACCAATCCCACACCCTGACCGCCGCTACAACGACTCCCGATCAACGACATGTGGTCCGGCCCCGATGAGGACTCCGGCGAGTCCTGGGACGACTCCATTCTCTCCGCCCTACCTCCACCACACTGCAGCCCGCCACGCACCCTCCTCCACTCGTTGCCTACCGTCTGTCCACGAACGCCACGACTCAGCACGACCGAGGAGGTTTATCAGGCGATCGCAACCGTTGACTCAGAAGTCGTGATGGACCGCAAGTGCCGTGTTGCGCCATCGCCTGCAGGCTCCCCCGTGGCGCACCCAATAGGGACCGCGCCCGACACGGCTCCGCACCGCTTCTCAGTCTCCACCACAGCTCGTCCACACCTGCTGCATCCACTCTGACCACGGTGGACAGATCTGAGAACAATCCAACCTGACACCGATTGTTGCCCCTCACCCACCTCCCCCACACATTTCACAACAACCGCATGAGGGAATCGGGAGACCCACGTCGCTCCAGCGGCCAGCGACAGGTTCAGGTCGTCGCGACGTTGGACGTTGCGGTACAGAGCACCAGAGCGAGCGTCTGCATGGTGCATGTTGAGTGCACAGAGGCAGCGCCTGGCTCAGACCCGGCGGCCGCATCGGGACCCATGAGAGCACAAACACACATATTAGCGCCTCACGCTGGACCCAACATCAACTTCAAATTATGCATTGTCACGCCGACATTCTGCGACACATTTCACACAACACATGATAATACTGGAGCGTTGATACGCACACGAACCATAGTAATTTCACTTTTCAACGCAGACAGGAAACGCGAAAACAGCAATACATCTGAGTACCGACGAGGATGTCACGTCGCATGCTCAGGACACAGTTGCCGACGTGATGAAAGCACACCCGTGACTTCATGCGGCGCGGCCACTGCACAGTCGACGACCAACTCATGAAATGCCTTGTTGCGCCCCGCCTAACGCCTGATGTCTGTGCGCGTAGAAATTGTTCAGCATCACGTCCGTCGACTCTGTTGTTCATCTCGGCTTGCTTCAAACGTGTGCTTTTGTACCGTCTCAAGCTGGAAAATAATGCCACATCAAAGTGCGATAAAGATCCTCGAAGCCTGCTTGGTGACGGCCTCAGCATGGTCGCGACGCCCAATTACGCGCTTCTCTTCTCTCTTCCAACCACCCGCGTCCGACCGTCAGGTAGCCGAGGAGCAACGTGCTAGCGC
>NC_031474.1:33629-34619 GCF_000006565.2 Toxoplasma gondii ME49
CCGACCTCACATACCTCACGACCACATCCTGTCTTCACTCCCATGTGCCGCGTCCACTTATTGCACGTCTCCTCCTCCTCGCCGCCAACTCCCCACAGACCACCCCTCATGCAAACCAAACCTGACCCACTAGAAACACAACGCAACAGCCGCCCACCAGATCCATCCGTCGTCCGCAGGGCACTCACCGACTGTTCACAAAGAAAAAACACCAAACACAGTGACGAGTCAAATCGTCCTCAACCCTGTCACCACCCACGCCTTCCCACGTACTTCCGACGCATTCCGCAAGCCGCGACCCCCTCACCGCCATCACGCGACACCGGTCTGTGGCCGGGACACCGTCGCCCCGGCATTAGGCTCCCGCGCCGCTCCTGGATCACCTCCGCCGCCTCAACAGAGTCGTCGTGTCTTCGCTTCCCACTCGGAGACTCAAGTCCGCACCCGCGCCCCGTGGATGGATGGACGACTAGCGGATCGACCGCCCGCGAACGCAGACAAACAGTACGCTGAACGTGCACCCGCCGTCCGACGATACACGCGACACCTGAGCCAAGCCGCCAAAACGCGAAAACCAGTCGCACCACGATCCCCGACGTCGACTCCAGCGACACCCTACTCAGGACGATGCCCCTCGTGTAACTCCCGATTCACCCTCCGAACCCGTCGACCAATCGTCGTGGCCACTCAGGCCACGTCCCCCGACATCCTCAGACACGAGTAACACATCGCACCGCTGCCTCCCGTCACGGTCTCGCGTACCGGCTCCACCTGTCGCAGACGCCACGACGTCGCCTCAAACGTAGGAGGGCCAGCCAGCTCGTGCCGCCGCCAATGCGTACCTGCGACCTCCGACGGCGTTCCCTGGCGCTCCTTCGCAACTCATGTCTGCACAGTGCATTCGCCTCCCGATTTAGAAGAAGCCCCCCGACCTCCACATACCTCACGACCACATCTGCCTTCACTCCCATGTGCCGCGTCCATTCTCTG
>NC_031474.1:34807-42166 GCF_000006565.2 Toxoplasma gondii ME49
CCACCCACGCCTTCCCACGTACTTCCGACGCATTCCGCAAGCCGCGTTTTCCTCACCGCCATCACGCGACACCGGTCTGTGGCCGGGACACCGTCGCCCCGGCATTAGGCTCCCGCGCCGCTCCTGGATCACCTCCGCCGCCTCAACAGAGTCGTCGTGTCTTCGCTTCCCACTCGGAGACTCAAGTCCGCACCCGCGCCCCGTGGATGGATGGACGACTAGCGGATCGACCGCCCGCGAACGCAGACAAACAGTACGCTGAACGTGCACCCGCCGTCCGACGATACACGCGACACCTGAGCCAAGCCGCCAAAACGCGAAAACCAGTCGCACCACGATCCCCGACGTCGACTCCAGCGACACCCTACTCAGGACGATGCCCCTCGTGTAACTCCCGATTCACCCTCCGAACCCGTCGACCAATCGTCGTGGCCACTCAGGCCACGTCCCCCGACATCCTCAGACACGAGTAACACATCGCACCGCTGCCTCCCGTCACGGTCTCGCGTACCGGCTCCACCTGTCGCAGACGCCACGACGTCGCCTCAAACGTAGGAAAGCCAGCCAGCTCGTGCCGCCGCCAATGCGTACCTGCGACCTCCGACGTCGTTCCCTGGCACTCCGTCGCACCTCATGTCTGCACAGTGCATTCGCCGCCCGACCTACAAGTGGCCCCCCGACCTCCACATACCTCACGACCACATCTGCCTTCACTCCCATGTGCCGCGTCCATTCTCTGCACGTCTCCTCCACCTCGCCGCCAACTCCCCACAGACCACCCCTCATGCAAACCAAACCTGACCCACTAGAAACACAACGCAACAGCCGCCCACCAGATCCATCCGTCGTCCGCAGGGCACTCACCGACTGTTCACAAAGAAAAAACACCAAACACAGTGACGAGTCAAATCGTCCTCAACCCTGTCACCACCCACGCCTTCCCACGTACTTCCGACGCATTCCGCAAGCCGCGACCCCCCTCACCGCCATCACGCGACACCGGTCTGTGGCCGGGACACCGTCGCCCCGGCAGTAGGCTCCCGCGCCGCTCCTGGATCACCTCCGCCGCCTCAACAGAGTCGTCGTGTCTTCGCTTCCCACTCGGAGATACAAATCCCTACCTGCACCCCGTGGAGGGATAGAAGACTAGCGAGTGGACTACACGCCAACGTAGAATCGCACTATGCCGTCACAGTTACCGTCGCTGCGCGCGTGATCTGTTTGCTAAAGTTTGTAAGCATGCATTGGAATATTGAGGTGTACATAAACGGAAGAGTGAAGTGTTCGAAAGCGATGGAGTGTGAATACTTGGTCATCGCACGCGCAGCTGACTGAGGTGGAGTCGCACAATAAACCCTCGGTGTTGCGACTGCAACGTTAAGACATTCTACATCCCGCACTTACGGGAGTGTCCTGGATGATTGTCGCGACGAGACGTCAACCAAACCACGAGTCACTGGTAGCTTGAGTGATTCTTTGCCCACTTACGTTGGGGGGTTGTTTATCCCATCATCGGTGTGAGCTGCCAACGACGTGGCGACCCAAAGATGAGTCTTCTTCGGCATGAGGTTCCTGAGCTTCAAAAATTCAACACGACACTTGCAGAAGTGTTGCTCTGGTGCTGGATCACTCACGACGCTCTCAAACGATATGATCTGGGTCGGCCAGGCGAACCAATCAATTTTTGAGTATGACTGTTTGTAATGTACTGAATACATTCAGTATTTCGTGATACAGCAGCAAGCACTTCCGTACGCAATCACGCTATTAAAAACATTGACCCAATCATCATTTGCTTGTGGCTGGTTTTGAGATGTTGCCGAGTGCGGAGATCCATCTTGTACAGTTGGCTGTCTGCCAGTCTCGACATATTGGGCCTCCGTCCATAGACACACCGTGTTTACGCCGTGTACATTGTTCTTGGAGAAGCGCGTTTTGGCGTTATGAGTCAGAAAAAACAGCAAAATGCAGCGCTACCTTCCCGTTTGGTACCACCAGAAACTGCACCAGTCCGCCTGCCGCTGTCCGTTGTCAAATCTGTACCGGTTCGAAGGCCTCAGCTGAGAAACAAAAGCTGCTCTTGTTGCCAGCTATCATCGACGCACTGCCCTGGTCTTTCATCAACCGTCTGTACTAGTCAGCGGAGCGCCACCTCTCCGGTTCACACTAACGCATTTCTCGCTTAAAACGCAACAGAACAATAGAGGTGCAGTTTATGCGGGAGACACAGCGACCCCCGCCTGTTGTACAGCGAGCCAACCGCTCGTCCCCATGCTGGGAGATGTGTCTGGTATCAGACAACCGGTGCATGTGGCAAATAAAAGAATACTGCAGAAATGTGCCCTACTACGACGTAACCTCTCACTAGCGCACTCTCGCTAAGCGGAGCCACACACAGTAATTCCCTTCTGAACGAACTGTCACCTGACTGCCGTCGTCTACGTCTCTCGGTATACACGGAAAGATCGTGAAACCTTTTCCACAAGACCGCATTCGCAGATTATGGTATAGCTGCCGAATCACAAGTGTCTTTCCTCCTCCATGTCCATCACTACAGTTTGGCTGCAGCCAGTAAGACTGGAGACACAGAGGGAAACTTACGCGTATCTGAACACGCAATCGATTCGCGACCGAACATCACGGGCACTTGAAAATTTGAGAGAAGAGATGTGGACGGAAACATCAGGTGATCGATGCTGCGCCAGGATCACATAAATGACAAGTGTCGTCATTGCCTGAACACAGTTGTGAGCTCCCTCCAAGCATCATCACTTTTCGAAGGCAAATCGAACTACTTCAGCGAAAAGCAGAGTAAATGCCAGCACGCAGCACTTGTTGCGCGGTGCGGGTAGTCGAAGGACAGAATCACAGCGACAAACAACGAAATAAAGGGTCGGTTGAACGGACCTGGTCCGCATCCTCCCACTTTCTATGGTCTTGGGACTTCCACACGGACGATTTTATGTCACATACTCATCAGAAAAGTCACGCACGTACAGAAACGCGGCGTTTGCGAAAGTCTGCGATGACGTGCCTGTAGAAAGGTCGGCGCAGCCACGGTATACGGATCCGCGAAAACGTATATTTACCTGACGCCTGGGTAGAGCGCGGCCACTCCGCTTTCTTCCTCGCGATCATGCTTGATAACTTGCGGCCTAATTCCCCCACCCGAGCGCATTCTACGCTTGGACCTGCAGCGTGCTAGACTCTAGCGGGATTCAAAGGCGGATGCAGCACGTTTGGTGTTACCATGCGTCAAGGCCATCGCTGAAAGATTCTAGAGCCATAGGGCAGCGTGAGCCCCCTACGACGCAGGTTCGCGTTGCTAGCAGGGCGTAACGCTTCAGGGGGAGATCCTTACAGATCCGCCGTTTATACAGGAGGGCTGCTCTATAATTCAATTACAAAACCAGATGTGTGGCTACCAACAGGCAGATCCAAGTCCTCTCATTCTCCCCCCGAGCAGCGTATGAGCGTGTACCTTAGGACCGTCAGCCCATCACTGCGAGTGCTCCTTTGCATCGGTCCCCGCATACGCCAGTATCGCACTCGCGTTGCCGTTTCATATTTATCTGCCTTCTGTTCATAGGAAACGCGATATTAGACTCGATCTGAGATACACTTCGCGTACTTGTCTACCAGCAACATAAGGCATTGAGAACCGGCCAGGTTCCCGAACTACACTCCCTCCCGCTCACAATTCCAGGTATGTATTCCGCTAGGCATGAAAGAGGGCACTGGGCGAGAACCCCTAATTTAGTAGCTGAATACACTGCAACGCAAAAATGGTGACTCACTGTTCTCGCAACGAGCGCCTATTGATTACGAACAAATATCAGACCTTCGTGGCAGCACAGTCGATATCCCTAAGATTTCGGGTACAGCGGGACTGATGGACTGATCTCCCGTCCGTCAGGTAGCGGGAAAGGCGAGAGGCACTGGTGTTGAAACTCAGATCGCACTTCTTGGAAACATATTATTTTCCGCCAAGCGTACAAGCACCTGAACATCCAGCTGGTCCACCGAATATTTCTTTGCTGGCTCAGATTTCCGTATAACGCTGTCTCGGTTACTAGTTTGATCGTAAGTGTGTGGCACATCCATGAAATGAGAAAATGACCACTTGCTCATCGTAGATACCCGAAGGCCTCAAGTACCGTGTGGTGCGGTCCAGCTGCTGTCAAAAGAGGCGACGGAGAGCATTGACACTGCAGCTGGCGGAAGGCAGCGTCGCAAGTAAAAATCGCGGACATCCAATCTGGGCGAGGCAGACCTGCATTGTGGTTCTTGCTCAACATACTGCATATTCCGCTCGGGTGTTATCTGACGACGTTGTCACTTGCTGAAACGCATATAACTGCGACAGTGCAGTCAATCGGCCCACATTCACAGCGGCGGAGGGGTGTACTGACAAACGCTCACTCGACACTGGGACACATGAGACGGCACGATGAGTTTAGCGTTGCTCATGCTGGGGGGTCGGGGAGCAGGGACTGAATCACATCTCATGCGCAGGAGCACCACACGTCTACTTGTTCGCAGGCGTTCATCATTTAGTAGATCGAAATTTGAAGGATACAGTTGTTCGCTGCAATACAAATTCAAGAACCTTACTGCTGCAATAAGCTGTAAATCCGATCAGGCAGTCCATGGTGACGAAGAAGCCACGTAATGCAGACAACCGCATCGTGAGGCCACGTATGTACAGTAGAGCAGAAAGCTGTGAAACCGTCGTTTAGGTACCTAGACCTCGATTTACTCCCATCCACCATTTGAAACGTTGACAAAACGCCAGCAGGCGCACTCACTCATATCTTTTACTAACACCCAACACGTCCAACAGCGCTTCCGCCCCACACTTTTACCCAGTGGACGCTGTAGTGTGCTCGAGCGGAGCACGCATACTGCTGTATATATGTATATATTGTAGTTTTGCGCGAACCGTGGGCCAGCACGACAGCGGCATGAAATTCAAGCTCATGAATTGCAACAATGTCTTCAGCTGGAGAGCGCCTTTTCTATGGAAGAAACTCCGTTCACTGCAAGTACCCTCAGGGAGCTCACTGAGTTGTCAGTCGGACTTACGCCAATACCCAGCATTAGCTACAGGCAGAAAACACACAACGCAGCACTATCCAAAAAGTGGCTTTCCAGCATGAGTTTCACCATCCTGCACGCAAAGGAAAAAATCGGATATGGGGGGAAGCTTCTGTGCTTTCCCTGTTAAACATGATCAGCAGTAACCATGTCAGGAAAAGATTTACATGGGAAAAATTCTGTACCTTGTTAGGAAACACCCATGACGGCGCATTCTCCAGAGTTCTACTTTGCACCTCGGGTATGTGGCATCTGTCAAATGACTGTCATCATTGTGTACATGTGTTCCTGCAGAAAGTCTTCACAACCGCCACATTCGCTACCGGGGCGAGCCCATGAAATTACAAATGTTTGTGCAACAGAGTTGTGAACGCCCACTGTTTTCATCCGATTTCATCTCATCACCAGCAAGCTCTGGAACCTGTTGACCAAGGTGACAGTTAAGGCACTAGCTAAAACTGACTACAGTACTGGGCCCCAAATCTGCCACAAGACGAAATTGTTGAGAGGGCAAGCAGTAACAGCGACTTCGCTTTGCTAATCGAGAATCGTAGACAGGAAGGGCGAACAAGGCCTGTCTGAAATGTAGACCTAGTAGAACGAACTCTGCTCGCTATAGCAACAGTGACAAGCAATGCTGTAAGTCCACTGATGAACCTACAGTCTGCCCCAGCTGCCCAACGACTCATCGCTGCTCAGACCGCTGACCACCAAAACGCTGCAACTGGCCGTATCACCATATCACACAAGTGCGAAAACGCATTAAACTTGCCAGTGTGATGCAGCCTCCTAGGCAATCGCACGTATGGGCCATGCACTGGATGAAACCCCTCTGTCGCCAGCAGGCATAATATGATTTCACATCGGCAATCATTTTCTCGCTCGTGAGCTCCCCTCCTCACACACACACACACACCTCCCGTTGCAGCGCTTTCACCCCACGGAAAACCGAAAAACTTCAGCAAAGCACCCGGCGACCTCACGATGCACCTCGACCTTTGAACCAACAAATTAGCTTCCCTCGGATTCCCAACAGACCCTCCACTGTCCTCGGTGCACGTTCAGCTGCCTAGACGAACCACACCGACCTCAAGTGGAGCACCATTCACCCACAACGTCAGACGACCGCTTCATTCCGCCTAATGACGAACCAGAAAACACCTATCCTACCTCTCACTGCTCCCCAGTTCATGCACTGGTTCACACATGCGATGATCGGACACAACAAGAACCGTACGATCGTCCGCTGTGCCCAGCAAAGACAGAATCGCAAGGCAGCACTTCACAAGACTGACCTGACACATTCGCCTCTCCCTCCCACCGATTCCCTCGATTACCTCCCAAATACATGACGGAAAGACGAAACCCTGACACGCGATATCCGGCGTGTCTCCAGACAGTATGAATCGTCATCCAGCACCACTCGTTTCCCCCAGCCCCTCTCCACAACGCAGCAAACCAGTCATCCCCGAGTCGCCGCCTGACATCCGCAGCCAACACAACCGCTCACGAAAAAGAAGGTTCTTGGTGATCGGCCCGTCTCCTCTGCTCCACCCACAGAAACACGATGGGTCACGTGGAAGCAGTGACACGACCTACCCTCCTGCAGTTCCCCAATTTAAAAAGCTCCGTCCTGCGTGGCAGCGACACCCACAGTCACTGCATACATCCTCACCAACCCCAGCACGTAGCAGGGCCCGTCGCAACGTCAAATTAATAACCGTCTACTAGCTGCGCACACAGCCTCCACTGGCGTTTCGGAACTCACTTCTGTCACCTAAACACACAGTTACACAGTGCTCTGCATCCCCATCCACGGAACCGCGGTTCAGCCTCAACAGCCACACGCATTTGTCTCAATATCGCCTCACCGCCTGAGTCGGCAGCAGCTGGGGCATCGTCGATTCCGCCTTGTTTTGATCGGCATTCCTGGGATTATTGACCTGCTCACCGAACCTTCCCGCTGTGCCGTCGTTCACGACCCTGCCTGCAACATTCGGACTGTTTCTTGGGTCGGCCTTCAAAATGCCCTCTCCATTCTCCGCTTGCCGACCGTCAGCTCACCCACTCTGCTCCTCGTCTTCGCCTTGCTTCCCCAACAGAACCCGCACCGTTCTCACTACCAGCTGTGTTATCCCCACGCAAATCATCGTCCTCCAATGAAGCAGTGTGCACCCAAAACACCACCCATGAGACAACAGTTTCAGCTCCCCGAATGGCAGACCAACGACCACTTATCGTACCAATCATTGCTCCCTGTGA